>NW_027267696.1:0-12500 GCF_963676685.1 Mytilus edulis
ACAGAAAAGTGGAAAGACCTAATAATATGGAAAAAAACTGGAGTTGTCGTTCGTTTTACGTTGATAGGATAGATAGCACACAACCTACATTCAGTTGTAAGTGGAGGGTTAAAAAAAAGGGGGGGGGGGGCAAAAGGGGGTCTCGGGGAGATTTTTTTTTTTTTTATTAACGGAACAGAATGGTTAAAAAGGTTTTTTACAATATAAATCAATTGCTTTAAAAAAGCAATTGTAGGGGGTCTTTCCCCCTTTAAAATTAATTGAATTGGGGGGGGGGGGGGGTTGTTTGTTTGTTTGTTTGTTTGTTTGTTCGTTCGTTCGTTTCTGTATGGGGTCTATATTATTGTTACCGGAGAAGTTTCATGTTTGGTTTGGAAAGTTTTTCTTTTATTTTAGGTACAGCGCGCGCGCCACATCACGTGACACGGGTTTATAATAACGAAAAGATAGTCTTTTTATTTCTTTTTAGCTGGGGACGTTAAACAGACAACATCTATAGAGATGGAATGTACACAATGTAATTTCTTTTGTCATTGTAGGAAATTGACATTTTGATGACGGTTCACAAGCAGTGCATGTTTTGGATTTAATTGATCCGGTGTAACTTTAAAACACATTTATTGATTATTTTCTGATAATGTACATTTTTCAGCACCTGTTTGTAACACAGATTAGTATTTCAATCTCGGAGCGGACATTTTATTGTAGGTTTTTACTGAGATTGACGGACCTAGGCAAGCGATTTTTACTGCATTGCCATTTCTTTTTTCTAGGAAAAGTCTTGAGAGATATCTGCAAAAAGTTTTTTTATGAACCTTCAGTACATGTATGCCCTGCTGACTGCAAATTTTGAGGTCGATTGTACTTGTAGTTTCAGAGAACATGTGGATTTTTTTTCAGAAGTGACGTAAGAACAATATTAAATTTCAGTTTTTCTTGAATAAGTGAGAGTTTGTTCCTTCAATAAAACTGTCATGATTAAACAGTCATACAGATTGATTGATTGATTGATTGATTGATTGATTGATTGATTGATTGATTGATTGATTAGTTAGTTGGTTAGTTGGTTGGTTGGTTGGTTGGTTGGTTAAACACGTTGGATAGGGTCAATTGAAACACGGAAAAAGAAACAAAGAAGATCTTGGACCCTATATTAAACACATGAGACGGAAACATGATTGATTGATCATGATCATGATTGATTGATTGATTGATTGATTAGTTGGTTGGTTGGTTGGTTGGTTGGTTGGTTGGTTGGTTGGTTGGTTGGTTGGTTGGTTGGTTGGTTAAACACGTTGGATAGGGTCAATTGAAACACGGAAAAAGACACAAACAAGATCTTGGACCCTTTATTAAACACATGAGACGGAAACATGATTGGTTGATCATGATCATGATTGATTGATTGATTGATTGATTGATTGATTGATTGGTTGGTTGGTTGGTTGGTTGGTTGGTTGGTTGAAGCCTATAAGAAACACATGAGACGGAAACATGATTGATTGATTGATCATGATCATTATTGGTTGATTGATCATGATCATGATTGATTGATTGATTGGTGGGTTGGTTGGTTGGTTGGTTGGTTGGTTGGTGGGTTTGTTGGTTGAAATTCAAACACACATAAAACTGTTTAAATAGTGCCAAAACCACATAATTTGATGACCTTGACCTTTGACCTTGTAACCTTCGTCAAGGTCATTGCTCCACAAGGGTCATTGCAAAAGACCCTATGGGTCAAGGACCTTTTGTTTAAGAGTTTTGCCTAAAAATGGCTTTTTAAAAACCATCGATGGGAGTTATGTCCCTTACATGATGGTAAAATCAATATAGTCATAATGTAAAAAAGTTGCCCCTTAAAGTACCAAGCATTTTTCACTGCTTAATTTTTTTGTATCTATAACCGTTCAAGAGTTATAGGGAAATCAAAGACATATGAAAATCTAAAATATGACCTTGACCTTTGACCTTGACCTAATTTTCTAAGTTAGGAATCAGGGGGACTCAAATAAAAACATTCCAGGGTTATACGGTTAACGGTTTATGAGTTAAAAAAACATACCGACAAATTTATTCCGTAAAGATAGATAACTCCTATAAAATTTCTTCGAATCGCTTCGATCCAAATACGCCAAAAATTACTGAGGATGTAACGAACAATTTGTAAAAAGAATTTTGTCGCGTTCTTTTTTTGTTACAAAGGAGATGCACACAGAGTGCAAACAGTGAAAAGGGAGATAACTCTTACAAAGAAAATAGTTTCCCTTAGCAGGGTGAAATTTAAAAGCGCATAAACTATACGATACCATATGAGAAATATCAAAGCGACATATTGCGAAACAAACATTTTGCGCAAGAACAAAATTTGGCGGAAGAAAAAAATAATAATAATAATAATAATAATAATCAGAACAAATACAATAGGCTTTCCACAGAAAAGTGGAAAGACCTAATAATATGGAAAAAACTGGAGTTGTCGTTCGTTTTACGTTGATAGGATAGATAGCACACAACCTACATTCAGTTGTAAGTGGAGGGTTAAAAAAAAGGGGGGGGGGGGGCAAAAGGGGGTCTCGGGGAGATTTTTTTTTTTTTATTAACGGAACAGAATGGTTTAAAAAGGTTTTTTTACAATATAAATCAATTGCTTTAAAAAAGCAATTGTAGGGGGTCTTTCCCCTTTAAAATTAATTGAATTGGGGGGGGGGGGGGTTGTTTGTTTGTTTGTTTGTTTGTTTGTTCGTTCGTTCGTTTCTGTATGGGGTCTATATTATTGTTACCGGAGAAGTTTCATGTTTGGTTTGGAAAGTTTTTCTTTTATTTTAGGTACAGCGCGCGCGCCACATCACGTGACACGGGTTTATAATAACGAAAAAGATAGTCTTTTTATTTCTTTTTAGCTGGGGACGTTAAACAGACAACATCTATAGAGATGGAATGTACACAATGTAATTTCTTTTGTCATTGTAGGAAATTGACATTTTGATGACGGTTCACAAGCAGTGCATGTTTTGGATTTAATTGATCCGGTGTAACTTTAAAACACATTTATTGATTATTTTCTGATAATGTACATTTTTCAGCACCTGTTTGTAACACAGATTAGTATTTCAATCTCGGAGCGGACATTTTATTGTAGGTTTTTACTGAGATTGACGGACCTAGCAAGCGATTTTTACTGCATTGCCATTTCTTTTTTCTAGAAAAGTCTTGAGAGATATCTGCAAAAAGTTTTTTTATGAACCTTCAGTACATGTATGCCCTGCTGACTGCAAATTTTGAGGTCGATTGTACTTGTAGTTTCAGAGAACATGTGGATTTTTTTTCAGAAGTGACGTAAGAACAATATTAAATTTCAGTTTTTCTTGAATAAGTGAGAGTTTGTTCCTTCAATAAACTGTCATGATTAAACAGTCATACAGATTGATTGATTGATTGATTGATTGATTGATTGATTGATTGATTGATTGATTGATTAGTTAGTTGGTTAGTTGGTTGGTTGGTTGGTTGGTTGGTTAAACACGTTGGATAGGGTCAATTGAAACACGGAAAAAGAAACAAAGAAGATCTTGGACCCTATATTAAACACATGAGACGGAAACATGATTGATTGATCATGATCATGATTGATTGATTGATTGATTGATTAGTTGGTTGGTTGGTTGGTTGGTTGGTTGGTTGGTTGGTTGGTTGGTTGGTTGGTTGGTTGGTTAAACACGTTGGATAGGGTCAATTGAAACACGGAAAAAGACACAAACAAGATCTTGGACCCTTTATTAAACACATGAGACGGAAACATGATTGGTTGATCATGATCATGATTGATTGATTGATTGATTGATTGATTGATTGATTGGTTGGTTGGTTGGTTGGTTGGTTGGTTGGTTGAAGCCTATAAGAAACACATGAGACGGAAACATGATTGATTGATTGATCATGATCATTATTGGTTGATTGATCATGATCATGATTGATTGATTGATTGGTGGGTTGGTTGGTTGGTTGGTTGGTTGGTTGGTGGGTTTGTTGGTTGAAATTCAAACACACATAAAAACTGTTTAAATAGTGCCAAAACCACATAATTTGATGACCTTGACCTTTGACCTTGTAACCTTCGTCAAGGTCATTGCTCCACAAGGTCATTGCAAAAGACCCTATGGGTCAAGGACCTTTTGTTTAAGAGTTTTGCCTAAAAATGGCTTTTTAAAAACCATCGATGGGAGTTATGTCCCTTACATGATGGTAAAATCAATATAGTCATAATGTAAAAAAGTTGCCCCTTAAAGTACCAAGCATTTTTCACTGCTTAATTTTTTTGTATCTATAACCGTTCAAGAGTTATAGGGAAATCAAAGACATATGAAAATCTAAAATATGACCTTGACCTTTGACCTTGACCTAATTTTCTAAGTTAGGAATCAGGGGACTCAAATAAAAAACATTCCAGGGTTATACGGTTAACGGTTTATGAGTTAAAAAAACATACCGACAAATTTATTCCGTAAAGATAGATAACTCCTATAAAATTTCTTCGAATCGCTTCGATCCAAATACGCCAAAAATTACTGAGGATGTAACGAACAATTTGTAAAAAGAATTTTGTCGCGTTCTTTTTTTGTTACAAAGGAGATGCACACAGAGTGCAAACAGTGAAAAGGGAGATAACTCTTACAAAGAAAATAGTTTCCCTTAGCAGGGTGAAATTTAAAAGCGCATAAACTATACGATACCATATGAGAAATATCAAAGCGACATATTGCGAAACAAACATTTTGCGCAAGAACAAAATTTGGCGGAAGAAAAAAATAATAATAATAATAATAATAATAATCAGAACAAATACAATAGGCTTTCCACAGAAAAGTGGAAAGACCTAATAATATGGAAAAAACTGGAGTTGTCGTTCGTTTTACGTTGATAGGATAGATAGCACACAACCTACATTCAGTTGTAAGTGGAGGGTTAAAAAAAAGGGGGGGGGGGGGCAAAAGGGGGTCTCGGGGAGATTTTTTTTTTTTTTATTAACGGAACAGAATGGTTAAAAAGGTTTTTTACAATATAAATCAATTGCTTTAAAAAAGCAATTGTAGGGGGTCTTTCCCCCTTTAAAATTAATTGAATTGGGGGGGGGGGGGGGGTTGTTTGTTTGTTTGTTTGTTTGTTTGTTCGTTCGTTCGTTTCTGTATGGGGTCTATATTATTGTTACCGGAGAAGTTTCATGTTTGGTTTGGAAAGTTTTTCTTTTATTTTAGGTACAGCGCGCGCGCCACATCACGTGACACGGGTTTATAATAACGAAAAGATAGTCTTTTTATTTCTTTTTAGCTGGGGACGTTAAACAGACAACATCTATAGAGATGGAATGTACACAATGTAATTTCTTTTGTCATTGTAGGAAATTGACATTTTGATGACGGTTCACAAGCAGTGCATGTTTTGGATTTAATTGATCCGGTGTAACTTTAAAACACATTTATTGATTATTTTCTGATAATGTACATTTTTCAGCACCTGTTTGTAACACAGATTAGTATTTCAATCTCGGAGCGGACATTTTATTGTAGGTTTTTACTGAGATTGACGGACCTAGCAAGCGATTTTTACTGCATTGCCATTTCTTTTTTCTAGGAAAAGTCTTGAGAGATATCTGCAAAAAGTTTTTTTATGAACCTTCAGTACATGTATGCCCTGCTGACTGCAAATTTTGAGGTCGATTGTACTTGTAGTTTCAGAGAACATGTGGATTTTTTTTTCAGAAGTGACGTAAGAACAATATTAAATTTCAGTTTTTCTTGAATAAGTGAGAGTTTGTTCCTTCAATAAACTGTCATGATTAAACAGTCATACAGATTGATTGATTGATTGATTGATTGATTGATTGATTGATTGATTGATTGATTGATTAGTTAGTTGGTTAGTTGGTTGGTTGGTTGGTTGGTTGGTTAAACACGTTGGATAGGGTCAATTGAAACACGGAAAAAGAAACAAAGAAGATCTTGGACCCTATATTAAACACATGAGACGGAAACATGATTGATTGATCATGATCATGATTGATTGATTGATTGATTGATTAGTTGGTTGGTTGGTTGGTTGGTTGGTTGGTTGGTTGGTTGGTTGGTTGGTTGGTTGGTTAAACACGTTGGATAGGGTCAATTGAAACACGGAAAAAGACACAAACAAGATCTTGGACCCTTTATTAAACACATGAGACGGAAACATGATTGGTTGATCATGATCATGATTGATTGATTGATTGATTGATTGATTGATTGATTGGTTGGTTGGTTGGTTGGTTGGTTGGTTGGTTGAAGCCTATAAGAAACACATGAGACGGAAACATGATTGATTGATTGATCATGATCATTATTGGTTGATTGATCATGATCATGATTGATTGATTGATTGGTGGGTTGGTTGGTTGGTTGGTTGGTTGGTTGGTGGGTTTGTTGGTTGAAATTCAAACACACATAAAACTGTTTAAATAGTGCCAAAACCACATAATTTGATGACCTTGACCTTTGACCTTGTAACCTTCGTCAAGGTCATTGCTCCACAAGGTCATTGCAAAAGACCCTATGGGTCAAGGACCTTTTGTTTAAGAGTTTTGCCTAAAAATGGCTTTTTAAAAAACCATCGATGGGAGTTATGTCCCTTACATGATGGTAAAATCAATATAGTCATAATGTAAAAAAGTTGCCCCTTAAAGTACCAAGCATTTTTCACTGCTTAATTTTTTTGTATCTATAACCGTTCAAGAGTTATAGGGAAATCAAAGACATATGAAAATCTAAAATATGACCTTGACCTTTGACCTTGACCTAATTTTCTAAGTTAGGAATCAGGGGGACTCAAATAAAAACATTCCAGGGTTATACGGTTAACGGTTTATGAGTTAAAAAAACATACCGACAAATTTATTCCGTAAAGATAGATAACTCCTATAAAATTTCTTCGAATCGCTTCGATCCAAATACGCCAAAAATTACTGAGGATGTAACGAACAATTTGTAAAAAGAATTTTGTCGCGTTCTTTTTTTGTTACAAAGGAGATGCACACAGAGTGCAAACAGTGAAAAGGGAGATAACTCTTACAAAGAAAATAGTTTCCCTTAGCAGGGTGAAATTTAAAAGCGCATAAACTATACGATACCATATGAGAAATATCAAAGCGACATATTGCGAAACAAACATTTTGCGCAAGAACAAAATTTGGCGGAAGAAAAAAAATAATAATAATAATAATAATAATAATCAGAACAAATACAATAGGCTTTCCACAGAAAAGTGGAAAGACCTAATAATATGGAAAAAACTGGAGTTGTCGTTCGTTTTACGTTGATAGGATAGATAGCACACAACCTACATTCAGTTGTAAGTGGAGGGGTTAAAAAAAAGGGGGGGGGGGGCAAAAGGGGGGTCTCGGGGAGATTTTTTTTTTTTTATTAACGGAACAGAATGGTTAAAAAGGTTTTTTACAATATAAATCAATTGCTTTAAAAAAGCAATTGTAGGGGGTCTTTCCCCCTTTAAAATTAATTGAATTGGGGGGGGGGGGGGGTTGTTTGTTTGTTTGTTTGTTTGTTTGTTCGTTCGTTCGTTTCTGTATGGGGTCTATATTATTGTTACCGGAGAAGTTTCATGTTTGGTTTGGAAAGTTTTTCTTTTATTTTAGGTACAGCGCGCGCGCCACATCACGTGACACGGGTTTATAATAACGAAAAGATAGTCTTTTTATTTCTTTTTAGCTGGGGACGTTAAACAGACAACATCTATAGAGATGGAATGTACACAATGTAATTTCTTTTGTCATTGTAGGAAATTGACATTTTGATGACGGTTCACAAGCAGTGCATGTTTTGGATTTAATTGATCCGGTGTAACTTTAAAACACATTTATTGATTATTTTCTGATAATGTACATTTTTCAGCACCTGTTTGTAACACAGATTAGTATTTCAATCTCGGAGCGGACATTTTATTGTAGGTTTTTACTGAGATTGACGGACCTAGCAAGCGATTTTTACTGCATTGCCATTTCTTTTTTCTAGGAAAAGTCTTGAGAGATATCTGCAAAAAGTTTTTTTTATGAACCTTCAGTACATGTATGCCCTGCTGACTGCAAATTTTGAGGTCGATTGTACTTGTAGTTTCAGAGAACATGTGGATTTTTTTTCAGAAGTGACGTAAGAACAATATTAAATTTCAGTTTTTCTTGAATAAGTGAGAGTTTGTTCCTTCAATAAACTGTCATGATTAAACAGTCATACAGATTGATTGATTGATTGATTGATTGATTGATTGATTGATTGATTGATTGATTGATTAGTTAGTTGGTTAGTTGGTTGGTTGGTTGGTTGGTTGGTTAAACACGTTGGATAGGGTCAATTGAAACACGGAAAAAGAAACAAAGAAGATCTTGGACCCTATATTAAACACATGAGACGGAAACATGATTGATTGATCATGATCATGATTGATTGATTGATTGATTGATTAGTTGGTTGGTTGGTTGGTTGGTTGGTTGGTTGGTTGGTTGGTTGGTTGGTTGGTTGGTTGGTTAAACACGTTGGATAGGGTCAATTGAAACACGGAAAAAAGACACAAACAAGATCTTGGACCCTTTATTAAACACATGAGACGGAAACATGATTGGTTGATCATGATCATGATTGATTGATTGATTGATTGATTGATTGATTGATTGGTTGGTTGGTTGGTTGGTTGGTTGGTTGGTTGAAGCCTATAAGAAACACATGAGACGGAAACATGATTGATTGATTGATCATGATCATTATTGGTTGATTGATCATGATCATGATTGATTGATTGATTGGTGGGTTGGTTGGTTGGTTGGTTGGTTGGTTGGTGGGTTTGTTGGTTGAAATTCAAACACACATAAAACTGTTTAAATAGTGCCAAAACCACATAATTTGATGACCTTGACCTTTGACCTTGTAACCTTCGTCAAGGTCATTGCTCCACAAGGTCATTGCAAAAGACCCTATGGGTCAAGGACCTTTTGTTTAAGAGTTTTGCCTAAAAATGGCTTTTTAAAAACCATCGATGGGAGTTATGTCCCTTACATGATGGTAAAATCAATATAGTCATAATGTAAAAAAGTTGCCCCTTAAAGTACCAAGCATTTTTCACTGCTTAATTTTTTTTGTATCTATAACCGTTCAAGAGTTATAGGGAAATCAAAGACATATGAAAATCTAAAATATGACCTTGACCTTTGACCTTGACCTAATTTTCTAAGTTAGGAATCAGGGGACTCAAATAAAAACATTCCAGGGTTATACGGTTAACGGTTTATGAGTTAAAAAAACATACCGACAAATTTATTCCGTAAAGATAGATAACTCCTATAAAATTTCTTCGAATCGCTTCGATCCAAATACGCCAAAAATTACTGAGGATGTAACGAACAATTTGTAAAAAGAATTTTGTCGCGTTCTTTTTTTGTTACAAAGGAGATGCACACAGAGTGCAAACAGTGAAAAGGGAGATAACTCTTACAAAGAAAATAGTTTCCCTTAGCAGGGTGAAATTTAAAAGCGCATAAACTATACGATACCATATGAGAAATATCAAAGCGACATATTGCGAAACAAACATTTTGCGCAAGAACAAAATTTGGCGGAAGAAAAAAATAATAATAATAATAATAATAATAATCAGAACAAATACAATAGGCTTTCCACAGAAAAGTGGAAAGACCTAATAATATGGAAAAAAACTGGAGTTGTCGTTCGTTTTACGTTGATAGGATAGATAGCACACAACCTACATTCAGTTGTAAGTGGAGGGTTAAAAAAAAGGGGGGGGGGGGCAAAAGGGGGTCTCGGGAGATTTTTTTTTTTTTATTAACGGAACAGAATGGTTAAAAAGGTTTTTTTACAATATAAATCAATTGCTTTAAAAAAGCAATTGTAGGGGGTCTTTCCCCCTTTAAAATTAATTGAATTGGGGGGGGGGGGGGGTTGTTTGTTTGTTTGTTTGTTTGTTTGTTCGTTCGTTCGTTTCTGTATGGGGTCTATATTATTGTTACCGGAGAAGTTTCATGTTTGGTTTGGAAAGTTTTTCTTTTATTTTAGGTACAGCGCGCGCGCCACATCACGTGACACGGGTTTTATAATAACGAAAAGATAGTCTTTTTATTTCTTTTTAGCTGGGGACGTTAAACCAGACAACATCTATAGAGATGGAATGTACACAATGTAATTTCTTTTGTCATTGTAGGAAATTGACATTTTGATGACGGTTCCACAAGCAGTGCATGTTTTGGATTTAATTGATCCGGTGTAACTTTAAAACACATTTATTGATTATTTTCTGATAATGTACATTTTTCAGCACCTGTTTGTAACACAGATTAGTATTTCAATCTCGGAGCGGACATTTTATTGTAGGTTTTTACTGAGATTGACGGACCTAGCAAGCGATTTTTACTGCATTGCCATTTCTTTTTTCTAGGAAAAGTCTTGAGAGATATCTGCAAAAAGTTTTTTTATGAACCTTCAGTACATGTATGCCCTGCTGACTGCAAATTTTGAGGTCGATTGTACTTGTAGTTTCAGAGAACATGTGGATTTTTTTTCAGAAGTGACGTAAGAACAATATTAAATTTCAGTTTTTCTTGAATAAGTGAGAGTTTGTTCCTTCAATAAACTGTCATGATTAAACAGTCATACAGATTGATTGATTGATTGATTGATTGATTGATTGATTGATTGATTGATTGATTGATTAGTTAGTTGGTTAGTTGGTTGGTTGGTTGGTTGGTTGGTTAAACACGTTGGATAGGGTCAATTGAAACACGGAAAAAGAAACAAAGAAGATCTTGGACCCTATATTAAACACATGAGACGGAAACATGATTGATTGATCATGATCATGATTGATTGATTGATTGATTGATTAGTTGGTTGGTTGGTTGGTTGGTTGGTTGGTTGGTTGGTTGGTTGGTTGGTTGGTTGGTTGGTTAAACACGTTGGATAGGGTCAATTGAAACACGGAAAAAGACACAAACAAGATCTTGGACCCTTTATTAAACACATGAGACGGAAACATGATTGGTTGATCATGATCATGATTGATTGATTGATTGATTGATTGATTGATTGATTGGTTGGTTGGTTGGTTGGTTGGTTGGTTGGTTGAAGCCTATAAGAAACACATGAGACGGAAACATGATTGATTGATTGATCATGATCATTATTGGTTGATTGATCATGATCATGATTGATTGATTGATTGGTGGGTTGGTTGGTTGGTTGGTTGGTTGGTTGGTGGGTTTGTTGGTTGAAATTCAAACACACATAAAACTGTTTAAATAGTGCCAAAACCACATAATTTGATGACCTTGACCTTTGACCTTGTAACCTTCGTCAAGGTCATTGCTCCACAAGGTCATTGCAAAAGACCCTATGGGTCAAGGACCTTTTGTTTAAGAGTTTTGCCTAAAAATGGCTTTTTAAAAACCATCGATGGGAGTTATGTCCCTTACATGATGGTAAAATCAATATAGTCATAATGTAAAAAAGTTGCCCCTTAAAGTACCAAGCATTTTTCACTGCTTAATTTTTTTGTATCTATAACCGTTCAAGAGTTATAGGGAAATCAAAGACATATGAAAATCTAAAATATGACCTTGACCTTTGACCTTGACCTAATTTTCTAAGTTAGGAATCAGGGGACTCAAATAAAAACATTCCAGGGTTATACGGTTAACGGTTTATGAGTTAAAAAAACATACCGACAAATTTATTCCGTAAAGATAGATAACTCCTATAAAATTTCTTCGAATCGCTTCGATCCAAATACGCCAAAAATTACTGAGGATGTAACGAACAATTTGTAAAAAGAATTTTGTCGCGTTCTTTTTTTGTTACAAAGGAGATGCACACAGAGTGCAAACAGTGAAAAGGGAGATAACTCTTACAAAGAAAATAGTTTCCCTTAGCAGGGTGAAATTTAAAAGCGCATAAACTATACGATACCATATGAGAAATATCAAAGCGACATATTGCGAAACAAACATTTTGCGCAAGAACAAAATTTGGCGGAAGAAAAAAATAATAATAATAATAATAATAATAATCAGAACAAATACAATAGGCTTTCCACAGAAAAGTGGAAAGACCTAATAATATTGGAAAAAACTGGAGTTGTCGTTCGTTTTACGTTGATAGGATAGATAGCACACAACCTACATTCAGTTGTAAGTGGAGGGTTAAAAAAAAGGGGGGGGGGGGCAAAAGGGGGTCTCGGGGAGATTTTTTTTTTTTTATTAACGGAACAGAATGGTTAAAAAGGTTTTTTACAATATAAATCAATTGCTTTAAAAAAGCAATTGTAGGGGGTCTTTCCCCCTTTAAAATTAATTGAATTGGGGGGGGGGGGGTTGTTTGTTTGTTTGTTTGTTTGTTTGTTCGTTCGTTCGTTTCTGTATGGGGTCTATATTATTGTTACCGGAGAAGTTTCATGTTTGGTTT
>NW_027267697.1:0-11052 GCF_963676685.1 Mytilus edulis
ACAAAATATGCTGCACTTTTTTTCTGTGATAATCTACTTTTCTCTTTATTTAGAGTTCACAAATGGTTAATTTAATTTGATTTAAGCATAGAAACACAAATATCAGGATAAAAAAAAGCTGTCAGATAGAAAGTCTGCATGCCTCTTAGGCATAAAATGTAAACTGCTTAAAAATGCTTATTATAGCCGTAGAATGCCAAAATGGCACTTTTTAACAGAATTTCTGTAAACCAAAGATGTAAATCCTTTACTTTTATTGAGTTTGACAAATTGAAACCAGCAAATCATTCAGGAAAGTTCCCAAAGTACAGAATCTAGATTTCAGGAATCCATCTCTTAGGCCCGAGAACACAGTTATTTCGTAGTGCATTTCTTTTAGACAATAAATTCAAATTAAAAAAATCGCACCTGCTCTTTCTCAAAAATATTTTTACAGTGTAGTGTACTACCAGTGAGACAAATAATATCAAAATTATAGATACTTCTCCCAGCTCTAACTCAAAATATTGACAATTCTGTGTTAAGGGGGTGTAAAATTCAGTTTGACAGCTTCAGACGTGATAAAATTTGACCTTTTAGAACTGGACCAAATCACTACTTAACATAAAGTTTCAGCACCCAAATTTTTTTTGACATGTAATTACATCCCCCTACTTAATATTTCATGCATTTAATATAAAGAAATAAATTGGGAAAGTGTATTAAATAAAACATGCAAGTTATACACTGTTTACACTAGGGACTATATTCGTAGACAACGAAAACCAAAGGACGATAACTGTGTCCTTGGACCTAATAGGACAGAAAGACTTGACCAATCTTTATAAAACTTTGCATAACCTAAGCTTAGGCAATAATGAGATAGTTTGCCAAGTTTCATGGCCATATGTCATATATAACAGAAACTATGGTCATTTTAGTATTGACATTTGGAGGTTTATTTTTGACGTATAAATTAAATATCTTCAACTGTCAAGATTTTGGCCTAAAAACTTGAAATTTTGCAAAAATTTGCTTTTTAAATGCTCTTGAATATTAGATATTAAGTATTAAAAGCATCTGCATACTCATTTTATTTATCAGATGTATTGTATTTATTCCAAAGTCAAATTTATATGTGCCTATGCCTGAAAATAGAGATTTTCCAATGCAGGGAAGCCTTATATAAATATGCATTTTTCTCAGCCAATTTGAAGTTTTTGAAGTTTTTTAAGCTTAAATTATTCTTTCATATATATTAAATGTACTTTAAATGTATAGAAAAGTTACAAAAAGTATACCACATGAGAATAAAATGGTCTTGGAGCATGTAGTACTGAGAATTATTTAGAGTCAATTTAGGCGGTAGTCCATATTGACATATAAAAATGCACACAGCAGCTATCAAAGGTGAAAATGTGTTACTTTTTGTTCATTTCTATGCTAAGGTGTTATGATACAAGAAGTCGAAATGCAAAAGGACTCTTGCATTTAAATTTTTTGCAAGACAATATGGTCTGACGGCCTGTTTTTTCACTTTTCGATGGAAAACTTGCATTTAGTTTTAGTCTCAATAGGCATAAATTTTGACCACTTACTATCATACAGGAAAAAACATATGGTAGCCTTTAAAGGAGTAAGGTGTACTGAATATAGTTAAATACTTTTTTTACAGATTTAGTGAAATATTTGTGATGGACTACAGATTTGATGTATAAAGCGCTTCACATTTTACATACATCAATTAGGCCGTTTAACCAGGGCCATGAATACAAAATATGCTGCACTTTTTTTCTGTGATAATCTACTTTTCTCTTTATTTAGAGTTCACAAATGGTTAATTTAATTTGATTTAAGCATAGAAACACAAATATCAGGATAAAAAAAAGCTGTCAGATAGAAAGTCTGCATGCCTCTTAGGCATAAAATGTAAACTGCTTAAAAATGCTTATTATAGCCGTAGAATGCCAAAATGGCACTTTTTAACAGAATTTCTGTAAACCAAAGATGTAAATCCTTTACTTTTATTGAGTTTGACAAATTGAAACCAGCAAATCATTCAGGAAAGTTCCCAAAGTACAGAATCTAGATTTCAGGAATCCATCTCTTAGGCCCGAGAACACAGTTATTTCGTAGTGCATTTCTTTTAGACAATAAATTCAAATTAAAAAAATCGCACCTGCTCTTTCTCAAAAATATTTTTACAGTGTAGTGTACTACCAGTGAGACAAATAATATCAAAATTATAGATACTTCTCCCAGCTCTAACTCAAAATATTGACAATTCTGTGTTAAGGGGGTGTAAAATTCAGTTTGACAGCTTCAGACGTGATAAAATTTGACCTTTTAGAACTGGACCAAATCACTACTTAACATAAAGTTTCAGCACCCAAATTTTTTTTGACATGTAATTACATCCCCCTACTTAATATTTCATGCATTTAATATAAAGAAATAAATTGGGAAAGTGTATTAAATAAAACATGCAAGTTATACACTGTTTACACTAGGGACTATATTCGTAGACAACGAAAACCAAAGGACGATAACTGTGTCCTTGGACCTAATAGAGATGGATTCCTGAAATCTAGATTCTGTACTTTGGGAACTTTCCTGAATGATTTGCTGGTTTCAATTTGTCAAACTCAATAAAAGTAAAGGATTTACATCTTTGGTTTACAGAAATTCTGTTAAAAAGTGCCATTTTGGCATTCTACGGCTATAATAAGCATTTTTAAGCAGTTTACATTTTATGCCTAAGAGGCATGCAGACTTTCTATCTGACAGCTTTTTTTTATCCTGATATTTGTGTTTCTATGCTTAAATCAAATTAAATTAACCATTTGTGAACTCTAAATAAAGAGAAAAGTAGATTATCACAGAAAAAAAGTGCAGCATATTTTGTATTCATGGCCCTGGTTAAACGGCCTAATTGATGTATGTAAAATGTGAAGCGCTTTATACATCAAATCTGTAGTCCATCACAAATATTTCACTAAATCTGTAAAAAAAGTATTTAACTATATTCAGTACACCTTACTCCTTTAAAGGCTACCATATGTTTTTTCCTGTATGATAGTAAGTGGTCAAAATTTATGCCTATTGAGACTAAAACTAAATGCAAGTTTTCCATCGAAAAGTGAAAAAACAGGCCGTCAGACCATATTGTCTTGCAAAAAATTTAAATGCAAGAGTCCTTTTGCATTTCGACTTCTTGTATCATAACACCTTAGCATAGAAATGAACAAAAAGTAACACATTTTCACCTTTGATAGCTGCTGTGTGCATTTTTATATGTCAATATGGACTACCGCCTAAATTGACTCTAAATAATTCTCAGTACTACATGCTCCAAGACCATTTTATTCTCATGTGGTATACTTTTTGTAACTTTTCTATACATTTAAAGTACATTTAATATATATGAAAGAATAATTTAAGCTTAAAAAACTTCAAAAACTTCAAATTGGCTGAGAAAAATGCATATTTATATAAGGCTTCCCTGCATTGGAAAATCTCTATTTTCAGGCATAGGCACATATAAATTTGACTTTGGAATAAATACAATACATCTGATAAATAAAATGAGTATGCAGATGCTTTTAATACTTAATATCTAATATTCAAGAGCATTTAAAAAGCAAATTTTTGCAAAATTTCAAGTTTTTAGGCCAAAATCTTGACAGTTGAAGATATTTAATTTATACGTCAAAAATAAACCTCCAAATGTCAATACTAAAATGACCATAGTTTCTGTTATATATGACATATGGCCATGAAACTTGGCAAACTATCTCATTATTGCCTAAGCTTAGGTTATGCAAAGTTTTATAAAGATTGGTCAAGTCTTTCTGTCCTATTAGGTCCAAGGACACAGTTATCGTCCTTTGGTTTTCGTTGTCTACGAATATAGTCCCTAGTGTAAACAGTGTATAACTTGCATGTTTTATTTAATACACTTTCCCAATTTATTTCTTTATATTAAATGCATGAAATATTAAGTAGGGGGATGTAATTACATGTCAAAAAAAATTTGGGTGCTGAAACTTTATGTTAAGTAGTGATTTGGTCCAGTTCTAAAAGGTCAAATTTTATCACGTCTGAAGCTGTCAAACTGAATTTTACACCCCCTTAACACAGAATTGTCAATATTTTGAGTTAGAGCTGGGAGAAGTATCTATAATTTTGATATTATTTGTCTCACTGGTAGTACACTACACTGTAAAAATATTTTTGAGAAAGAGCAGGTGCGATTTTTTTAATTTGAATTTATTGTCTAAAAGAAATGCACTACGAAATAACTGTGTTCTCGGGCCTAAGAGATGGATTCCTGAAATCTAGATTCTGTACTTTGGGAACTTTCCTGAATGATTTGCTGGTTTCAATTGTCAAACTCAATAAAAGTAAAGGATTTACATCTTTGGTTTACAGAAATTCTGTTAAAAAGTGCCATTTTGGCATTCTACGGCTATAATAAGCATTTTTAAGCAGTTTACATTTTATGCCTAAGAGGCATGCAGACTTTCTATCTGACAGCTTTTTTTTATCCTGATATTTGTGTTTCTATGCTTAAATCAAATTAAATTAACCATTTGTGAACTCTAAATAAAGAGAAAAGTAGATTATCACAGAAAAAAAGTGCAGCATATTTTGTATTCATGGCCCTGGTTAAACGGCCTAATTGATGTATGTAAAATGTGAAGCGCTTTATACATCAAATCTGTAGTCCATCACAAATATTTCACTAAATCTGTAAAAAAAGTATTTAACTATATTCAGTACACCTTACTCCTTTAAAGGCTACCATATGTTTTTTCCTGTATGATAGTAAGTGGTCAAAATTTATGCCTATTGAGACTAAAACTAAATGCAAGTTTTCCATCGAAAAGTGAAAAAACAGGCCGTCAGACCATATTGTCTTGCAAAAAATTTAAATGCAAGAGTCCTTTTGCATTTCGACTTCTTGTATCATAACACCTTAGCATAGAAATGAACAAAAAGTAACACATTTTCACCTTTGATAGCTGCTGTGTGCATTTTTATATGTCAATATGGACTACCGCCTAAATTGACTCTAAATAATTCTCAGTACTACATGCTCCAAGACCATTTTATTCTCATGTGGTATACTTTTTGTAACTTTTCTATACATTTAAAGTACATTTAATATATATGAAAGAATAATTTAAGCTTAAAAAACTTCAAAAACTTCAAATTGGCTGAGAAAAATGCATATTTATATAAGGCTTCCCTGCATTGGAAAATCTCTATTTTCAGGCATAGGCACATATAAATTTGACTTTGGAATAAATACAATACATCTGATAAATAAAATGAGTATGCAGATGCTTTTAATACTTAATATCTAATATTCAAGAGCATTTAAAAAGCAAATTTTTGCAAAATTTCAAGTTTTTAGGCCAAAATCTTGACAGTTGAAGATATTTAATTTATACGTCAAAAATAAACCTCCAAATGTCAATACTAAAATGACCATAGTTTCTGTTATATATGACATATGGCCATGAAACTTGGCAAACTATCTCATTATTGCCTAAGCTTAGGTTATGCAAAGTTTTATAAAGATTGGTCAAGTCTTTCTGTCCTATTAGGTCCAAGGACACAGTTATCGTCCTTTGGTTTTCGTTGTCTACGAATATAGTCCCTAGTGTAAACAGTGTATAACTTGCATGTTTTATTTAATACACTTTCCCAATTTATTTCTTTATATTAAATGCATGAAATATTAAGTAGGGGGATGTAATTACATGTCAAAAAAAATTTGGGTGCTGAAACTTTATGTTAAGTAGTGATTTGGTCCAGTTCTAAAAGGTCAAATTTTATCACGTCTGAAGCTGTCAAACTGAATTTTACACCCCCTTAACACAGAATTGTCAATATTTTGAGTTAGAGCTGGGAGAAGTATCTATAATTTTGATATTATTTGTCTCACTGGTAGTACACTACACTGTAAAAATATTTTTGAGAAAGAGCAGGTGCGATTTTTTTAATTTGAATTTATTGTCTAAAAGAAATGCACTACGAAATAACTGTGTTCTCGGGCCTAAGAGATGGATTCCTGAAATCTAGATTCTGTACTTTGGGAACTTTCCTGAATGATTTGCTGGTTTCAATTTGTCAAACTCAATAAAAGTAAAGGATTTACATCTTTGGTTTACAGAAATTCTGTTAAAAAGTGCCATTTTGGCATTCTACGGCTATAATAAGCATTTTTAAGCAGTTTACATTTTATGCCTAAGAGGCATGCAGACTTTCTATCTGACAGCTTTTTTTTATCCTGATATTTGTGTTTCTATGCTTAAATCAAATTAAATTAACCATTTGTGAACTCTAAATAAAGAGAAAAGTAGATTATCACAGAAAAAAAGTGCAGCATATTTTGTATTCATGGCCCTGGTTAAACGGCCTAATTGATGTATGTAAAATGTGAAGCGCTTTATACATCAAATCTGTAGTCCATCACAAATATTTCACTAAATCTGTAAAAAAAGTATTTAACTATATTCAGTACACCTTACTCCTTTAAAGGCTACCATATGTTTTTTCCTGTATGATAGTAAGTGGTCAAAATTTATGCCTATTGAGACTAAAACTAAATGCAAGTTTTCCATCGAAAAGTGAAAAAACAGGCCGTCAGACCATATTGTCTTGCAAAAAATTAAATGCAAGAGTCCTTTTGCATTTCGACTTCTTGTATCATAACACCTTAGCATAGAAATGAACAAAAAGTAACACATTTTCACCTTTGATAGCTGCTGTGTGCATTTTTATATGTCAATATGGACTACCGCCTAAATTGACTCTAAATAATTCTCAGTACTACATGCTCCAAGACCATTTTATTCTCATGTGGTATACTTTTTGTAACTTTTCTATACATTTAAAGTACATTTAATATATATGAAAGAATAATTTAAGCTTAAAAAACTTCAAAAACTTCAAATTGGCTGAGAAAAATGCATATTTATATAAGGCTTCCCTGCATTGGAAAATCTCTATTTTCAGGCATAGGCACATATAAATTTGACTTTGGAATAAATACAATACATCTGATAAATAAAATGAGTATGCAGATGCTTTTAATACTTAATATCTAATATTCAAGAGCATTTAAAAAGCAAATTTTTGCAAAATTTCAAGTTTTTAGGCCAAAATCTTGACAGTTGAAGATATTTAATTTATACGTCAAAAATAAACCTCCAAATGTCAATACTAAAATGACCATAGTTTCTGTTATATATGACATATGGCCATGAAACTTGGCAAACTATCTCATTATTGCCTAAGCTTAGGTTATGCAAAGTTTTATAAAGATTGGTCAAGTCTTTCTGTCCTATTAGGTCCAAGGACACAGTTATCGTCCTTTGGTTTTCGTTGTCTACGAATATAGTCCCTAGTGTAAACAGTGTATAACTTGCATGTTTTATTTAATACACTTTCCCAATTTATTTCTTTATATTAAATGCATGAAATATTAAGTAGGGGGATGTAATTACATGTCAAAAAAAATTTGGGTGCTGAAACTTTATGTTAAGTAGTGATTTGGTCCAGTTCTAAAAGGTCAAATTTTATCACGTCTGAAGCTGTCAAACTGAATTTTACACCCCCTTAACACAGAATTGTCAATATTTTGAGTTAGAGCTGGGAGAAGTATCTATAATTTTGATATTATTTGTCTCACTGGTAGTACACTACACTGTAAAAATATTTTTGAGAAAGAGCAGGTGCGATTTTTTTAATTTGAATTTATTGTCTAAAAGAAATGCACTACGAAATAACTGTGTTCTCGGGCCTAAGAGATGGATTCCTGAAATCTAGATTCTGTACTTTGGGAACTTTCCTGAATGATTTGCTGGTTTCAATTTGTCAAACTCAATAAAAGTAAAGGATTTACATCTTTGGTTTACAGAAATTCTGTTAAAAAGTGCCATTTTGGCATTCTACGGCTATAATAAGCATTTTTAAGCAGTTTACATTTTATGCCTAAGAGGCATGCAGACTTTCTATCTGACAGCTTTTTTTTATCCTGATATTTGTGTTTCTATGCTTAAATCAAATTAAATTAACCATTTGTGAACTCTAAATAAAGAGAAAAGTAGATTATCACAGAAAAAAAGTGCAGCATATTTTGTATTCATGGCCCTGGTTAAACGGCCTAATTGATGTATGTAAAATGTGAAGCGCTTTATACATCAAATCTGTAGTCCATCACAAATATTTCACTAAATCTGTAAAAAAAGTATTTAACTATATTCAGTACACCTTACTCCTTTAAAGGCTACCATATGTTTTTTCCTGTATGATAGTAAGTGGTCAAAATTTATGCCTATTGAGACTAAAACTAAATGCAAGTTTTCCATCGAAAAGTGAAAAAACAGGCCGTCAGACCATATTGTCTTGCAAAAAATTTAAATGCAAGAGTCCTTTTGCATTTCGACTTCTTGTATCATAACACCTTAGCATAGAAATGAACAAAAAGTAACACATTTTCACCTTTGATAGCTGCTGTGTGCATTTTTATATGTCAATATGGACTACCGCCTAAATTGACTCTAAATAATTCTCAGTACTACATGCTCCAAGACCATTTTATTCTCATGTGGTATACTTTTTGTAACTTTTCTATACATTTAAAGTACATTTAATATATATGAAAGAATAATTTAAGCTTAAAAAACTTCAAAAACTTCAAATTGGCTGAGAAAAATGCATATTTATATAAGGCTTCCCTGCATTGGAAAATCTCTATTTTCAGGCATAGGCACATATAAATTTGACTTTGGAATAAATACAATACATCTGATAAATAAAATGAGTATGCAGATGCTTTTAATACTTAATATCTAATATTCAAGAGCATTTAAAAAGCAAATTTTTGCAAAATTTCAAGTTTTTAGGCCAAAATCTTGACAGTTGAAGATATTTAATTTATACGTCAAAAATAAACCTCCAAATGTCAATACTAAAATGACCATAGTTTCTGTTATATATGACATATGGCCATGAAACTTGGCAAACTATCTCATTATTGCCTAAGCTTAGGTTATGCAAAGTTTTATAAAGATTGGTCAAGTCTTTCTGTCCTATTAGGTCCAAGGACACAGTTATCGTCCTTTGGTTTTCGTTGTCTACGAATATAGTCCCTAGTGTAAACAGTGTATAACTTGCATGTTTTATTTAATACACTTTCCCAATTTATTTCTTTATATTAAATGCATGAAATATTAAGTAGGGGGATGTAATTACATGTCAAAAAAAATTTGGGTGCTGAAACTTTATGTTAAGTAGTGATTTGGTCCAGTTCTAAAAGGTCAAATTTTATCACGTCTGAAGCTGTCAAACTGAATTTTACACCCCCTTAACACAGAATTGTCAATATTTTGAGTTAGAGCTGGGAGAAGTATCTATAATTTTGATATTATTTGTCTCACTGGTAGTACACTACACTGTAAAAATATTTTTGAGAAAGAGCAGGTGCGATTTTTTTAATTTGAATTTATTGTCTAAAAGAAATGCACTACGAAATAACTGTGTTCTCGGGCCTAAGAGATGGATTCCTGAAATCTAGATTCTGTACTTTGGGAACTTTCCTGAATGATTTGCTGGTTTCAATTTGTCAAACTCAATAAAAGTAAAGGATTTACATCTTTGGTTTACAGAAATTCTGTTAAAAAGTGCCATTTTGGCATTCTACGGCTATAATAAGCATTTTTAAGCAGTTTACATTTTATGCCTAAGAGGCATGCAGACTTTCTATCTGACAGCTTTTTTTTATCCTGATATTTGTGTTTCTATGCTTAAATCAAATTAAATTAACCATTTGTGAACTCTAAATAAAGAGAAAAGTAGATTATCACAGAAAAAAAGTGCAGCATATTTTGTATTCATGGCCCTGGTTAAACGGCCTAATTGATGTATGTAAAATGTGAAGCGCTTTATACATCAAATCTGTAGTCCATCACAAATATTTCACTAAATCTGTAAAAAAAGTATTTAACTATATTCAGTACACCTTACTCCTTTAAAGGCTACCATATGTTTTTTCCTGTATGATAGTAAGTGGTCAAAATTTATGCCTATTGAGACTAAAACTAAATGCAAGTTTTCCATCGAAAAGTGAAAAAACAGGCCGTCAGACCATATTGTCTTGCAAAAAATTTAAATGCAAGAGTCCTTTTGCATTTCGACTTCTTGTATCATAACACCTTAGCATAGAAATGAACAAAAAGTAACACATTTTCACCTTTGATAGCTGCTGTGTGCATTTTTATATGTCAATATGGACTACCGCCTAAATTGACTCTAAATAATTCTCAGTACTACATGCTCCAAGACCATTTTATTCTCATGTGGTATACTTTTTGTAACTTTTCTATACATTTAAAGTACATTTAATATATATGAAAGAATAATTTAAGCTTAAAAAACTTCAAAAACTTCAAATTGGCTGAGAAAAATGCATATTTATATAAGGCTTCCCTGCATTGGAAAATCTCTATTTTCAGGCATAGGCACATATAAATTTGACTTTGGAATAAATACAATACATCTGATAAATAAAATGAGTATGCAGATGCTTTTAATACTTAATATCTAATATTCAAGAGCATTTAAAAAGCAAATTTTTGCAAAATTTCAAGTTTTTAGGCCAAAATCTTGACAGTTGAAGATATTTAATTTATACGTCAAAAATAAACCTCCAAATGTCAATACTAAAATGACCATAGTTTCTGTTATATATGACATATGGCCATGAAACTTGGCAAACTATCTCATTATTGCCTAAGCTTAGGTTATGCAAAGTTTTATAAAGATTGGTCAAGTCTTTCTGTCCTAAGAGATGGATTCCTGAAATCTAGATTCTGTACTTTGGGAACTTTCCTGAATGATTTGCTGGTTTCAATTTGTCAAACTCAATAAAAGTAAAGGATTTACATCTTTGGTTTACAGAAATTCTGTTAAAAAGTGCCATTTTGGCATTCTACGGCTATAATAAGCATTTTTAAGCAGTTTACATTTTATGCCTAAGAGGCATGCAGACTTTCTATCTGA
>NW_027267699.1:0-44234 GCF_963676685.1 Mytilus edulis
ACAAACCATCAATCAACCAATACACGTATCGTCTCCATTGAATTTATGAAAGAAAAAAACTTTAATTCGCTTTTATTATGGCACCCTCAACGGAGTTGGGGTGACATATTGTTATTGTTCGTTTCTTTTTTTCTTCTTATTATTATTATATTTATTCTTCCACACTTTTTTGTCCATTCTATTTCTCGGAATTGGCTTGAACAATATTGATGGAACTATACCATAATGTAGACCACCACATTCTATAGTGCAGTGGGATATGGCACCATCAAGATGGCTCCCGTTGCCATGGAAACGAAACAAATGTGAAAAAATCCGTTTTTAAAATATAACAACAATTCCACGCATATCGTAATCAGGAGTATGTGCACGTAATGCTGTACTGCTAACCTGTACTAGAATATGCTAGAATAAAAATATGTATTTTATTTAACGTGCTTCTTTTCTATACAACAATCGCGCTTTTAAGAGAAAATCGCCACCGACAGAATGAGAAACACTCAGAGTACATATTACTGACATTTCTGCACTTGCGTTAAAGTACATATCAGTGAATGACACACCTGTTAAAATCTACACATTAGCTGAAATCAATCGATAAACATGTAATTTAATTGTACACGATAAGTTACATGTATTGTGTGATACGCGAGCTATTGAAGAATAAATTGAACAGTTAGTACGCCGCTCCGTCAATATATACACGTGTTGTCTGTCCAACGTCCCCTCTAGAAAGAATATTAATATGCTAAGTCCACGATAATATCCTTGAGTATCACGTGACACCACCTTCCTACTTGCGCGCGTGTCTAATTTTAGATTTAAAAGGATTCCCAAACTATGTATAGAACTGAAACGTATTCAACGGAAGAGAAAAAAAAAAGGGGGGGGGGGTTGTTGTAGTGTGTGTGAAGAAATGCTGATTCCCACATGTATAATAGATATTTGACTTTTGTACACTCATAAGTATTGATGCTACTGTGACCATGTGCAGTACGGGGTGCCATCCTCAGCTATTGCTAGCAATAGCAAATCTAGTGTTAGAATAACTCAGTCGCAATTCATTTTTTTTTTTCGGATGTAAGAGTTGTTCTCAATACTACATGTACAATTGTGCGTGAGATATTTGTCACTGAACAGCACGAAACATATAGAAAATGAAGAAAAAAACCATGCAAAATATGTCATTTTCGGCTATAGAAAGTATTGATCAATCAACCAAATCATGATCAGAGTGATCAAATCATGATCACATTGATTAAATCATGATTAGAGATTGATCGATCGATCAATCTATCAAGTGTTGATATCAGACAAGTAATCAATCAAGTGCAGAATCCGAAATAAACGTCCCATCGCTATTTTTTACAAACTGTCAATCATTAGAAAGTATTGATCAATCAACCAAATCATGATCAGAGTGATCAAATCATGATCACATTGATTAAATCATGATTAGAGATTGACCGATCGATCAATCTATCAAGTGTTGATATCAGACAAGTAATCAATCAAGTGCAGAATCCGAAATAAACGTCCCATCGCTATTTTTACAAACTGTCAATCATTAGAAAGTATTGATCAATCAACCAAATCATGATCAGAGTGATCAAATCATGATCACATGGATTAAATCATGATTACAGATTGATCGATCGATCAATCAATCAAGTGTTGATATCAGACAAGTAATCAATCAAGTGCAGAATCCGAAATAAACGTCCCATCGCTATTTTTACAAACTGTCAATCATTCGATTAATCAATCAATCAAACGATCGATCAATTGATTGATTGATCAATCATGATCACAAACCATCAATCAACCAATACACGTATCGTCTCCATTGAATTTATGAAAGAAAAAAACTTTAATTCGCTTTTATTATGGCACCCTCAACGGAGTTGGGGTGACATATTGTTATTGTTCGTTTCTTTTTTTCTTCTTATTATTATTATATTTATTCTTCCACACTTTTTTGTCCATTCTATTTCTCGGAATTGGCTTGAACAATATTGATGGAACTATACCATAATGTAGACCACCACATTCTATAGTGCAGTGGGATATGGCACCATCAAGATGGCTCCCGTTGCCATGGAAACGAAACAAATGTGAAAAAATCCCGTTTTTAAAATATAACAACAATTCCACGCATATCGTAATCAGGAGTATGTGCACGTAATGCTGTACTGCTAACCTGTACTAGAATATGCTAGAATAAAAATATGTATTTTATTTAACGTGCTTCTTTTCTATACAACAATCGCGCTTTTAAGAGAAAATCGCCACCGACAGAATGAGAAACACTCAGAGTACATATTACTGACATTTCTGCACTTGCGTTAAAGTACATATCAGTGAATGACACACCTGTTAAAATCTACACATTAGCTGAAATCAATCGATAAACATGTAATTTAATTGTACACGATAAGTTACATGTATTGTGTGATACGCGAGCTATTGAAGAATAAATTGAACAGTTAGTACGCCGCTCCGTCAATATATACACGTGTTGTCTGTCCAACGTCCCCTCTAGAAAGAATATTAATATGCTAAGTCCACGATAATATCCTTGAGTATCACGTGACACCACCTTCCTACTTGCGCGCGTGTCTAATTTTAGATTTAAAAGGATTCCCAAACTATGTATAGAACTGAAACGTATTCAACGGAAGAGAAAAAAAAAAGGGGGGGGGGGGTTGTTGTAGTGTGTGTGAAGAAATGCTGATTCCCACATGTATAATAGATATTTGACTTTTGTACACTCATAAGTATTGATGCTACTGTGACCATGTGCAGTACGGGGTGCCATCCTCAGCTATTGCTAGCAATAGCAAATCTAGTGTTAGAATAACTCAGTCGCAATTCATTTTTTTTTTTCGGATGTAAGAGTTGTTCTCAATACTACATGTACAATTGTGCGTGAGATATTTGTCACTGAACAGCACGAAACATATAGAAAATGAAGAAAAAAACCATGCAAAATATGTCATTTTCGGCTATAGAAAGTATTGATCAATCAACCAAATCATGATCAGAGTGATCAAATCATGATCACATTGATTAAATCATGATTAGAGATTGATCGATCGATCAATCTATCAAGTGTTGATATCAGACAAGTAATCAATCAAGTGCAGAATCCGAAATAAACGTCCCATCGCTATTTTTTACAAACTGTCAATCATTAGAAAGTATTGATCAATCAACCAAATCATGATCAGAGTGATCAAATCATGATCACATTGATTAAATCATGATTAGAGATTGACCGATCGATCAATCTATCAAGTGTTGATATCAGACAAGTAATCAATCAAGTGCAGAATCCGAAATAAACGTCCCATCGCTATTTTTACAAACTGTCAATCATTAGAAAGTATTGATCAATCAACCAAATCATGATCAGAGTGATCAAATCATGATCACATGGATTAAATCATGATTACAGATTGATCGATCGATCAATCAATCAAGTGTTGATATCAGACAAGTAATCAATCAAGTGCAGAATCCGAAATAAACGTCCCATCGCTATTTTTACAAACTGTCAATCATTCGATTAATCAATCAATCAAACGATCGATCAATTGATTGATTGATCAATCATGATCACAAACCATCAATCAACCAATACACGTATCGTCTCCATTGAATTTATGAAAGAAAAAAACTTTAATTCGCTTTTATTATGGCACCCTCAACGGAGTTGGGGTGACATATTGTTATTGTTCGTTTCTTTTTTTCTTCTTATTATTATTATATTTATTCTTCCACACTTTTTTGTCCATTCTATTTCTCGGAATTGGCTTGAACAATATTGATGGAACTATACCATAATGTAGACCACCACATTCTATAGTGCAGTGGGATATGGCACCATCAAGATGGCTCCCGTTGCCATGGAAACGAAACAAATGTGAAAAAATCCCGTTTTTAAAATATAACAACAATTCCACGCATATCGTAATCAGGAGTATGTGCACGTAATGCTGTACTGCTAACCTGTACTAGAATATGCTAGAATAAAAATATGTATTTTATTTAACGTGCTTCTTTTCTATACAACAATCGCGCTTTTAAGAGAAAATCGCCACCGACAGAATGAGAAACACTCAGAGTACATATTACTGACATTTCTGCACTTGCGTTAAAGTACATATCAGTGAATGACACACCTGTTAAAATCTACACATTAGCTGAAATCAATCGATAAACATGTAATTTAATTGTACACGATAAGTTACATGTATTGTGTGATACGCGAGCTATTGAAGAATAAATTGAACAGTTAGTACGCCGCTCCGTCAATATATACACGTGTTGTCTGTCCAACGTCCCCTCTAGAAAGAATATTAATATGCTAAGTCCACGATAATATCCTTGAGTATCACGTGACACCACCTTCCTACTTGCGCGCGTGTCTAATTTTAGATTTAAAAGGATTCCCAAACTATGTATAGAACTGAAACGTATTCAACGGAAGAGAAAAAAAAAAGGGGGGGGGGGGTTGTTGTAGTGTGTGTGAAGAAATGCTGATTCCCACATGTATAATAGATATTTGACTTTTGTACACTCATAAGTATTGATGCTACTGTGACCATGTGCAGTACGGGGTGCCATCCTCAGCTATTGCTAGCAATAGCAAATCTAGTGTTAGAATAACTCAGTCGCAATTCATTTTTTTTTTTTCGGATGTAAGAGTTGTTCTCAATACTACATGTACAATTGTGCGTGAGATATTTGTCACTGAACAGCACGAAACATATAGAAAATGAAGAAAAAAACCATGCAAAATATGTCATTTTCGGCTATAGAAAGTATTGATCAATCAACCAAATCATGATCAGAGTGATCAAATCATGATCACATTGATTAAATCATGATTAGAGATTGATCGATCGATCAATCTATCAAGTGTTGATATCAGACAAGTAATCAATCAAGTGCAGAATCCGAAATAAACGTCCCATCGCTATTTTTTACAAACTGTCAATCATTAGAAAGTATTGATCAATCAACCAAATCATGATCAGAGTGATCAAATCATGATCACATTGATTAAATCATGATTAGAGATTGACCGATCGATCAATCTATCAAGTGTTGATATCAGACAAGTAATCAATCAAGTGCAGAATCCGAAATAAACGTCCCATCGCTATTTTTACAAACTGTCAATCATTAGAAAGTATTGATCAATCAACCAAATCATGATCAGAGTGATCAAATCATGATCACATGGATTAAATCATGATTACAGATTGATCGATCGATCAATCAATCAAGTGTTGATATCAGACAAGTAATCAATCAAGTGCAGAATCCGAAATAAACGTCCCATCGCTATTTTTACAAACTGTCAATCATTCGATTAATCAATCAATCAAACGATCGATCAATTGATTGATTGATCAATCATGATCACAAACCATCAATCAACCAATACACGTATCGTCTCCATTGAATTTATGAAAGAAAAAAACTTTAATTCGCTTTTATTATGGCACCCTCAACGGAGTTGGGGTGACATATTGTTATTGTTCGTTTCTTTTTTTCTTCTTATTATTATTATATTTATTCTTCCACACTTTTTTGTCCATTCTATTTCTCGGAATTGGCTTGAACAATATTGATGGAACTATACCATAATGTAGACCACCACATTCTATAGTGCAGTGGGATATGGCACCATCAAGATGGCTCCCGTTGCCATGGAAACGAAACAAATGTGAAAAAATCCCGTTTTTAAAATATAACAACAATTCCACGCATATCGTAATCAGGAGTATGTGCACGTAATGCTGTACTGCTAACCTGTACTAGAATATGCTAGAATAAAAATATGTATTTTATTTAACGTGCTTCTTTTCTATACAACAATCGCGCTTTTAAGAGAAAATCGCCACCGACAGAATGAGAAACACTCAGAGTACATATTACTGACATTTCTGCACTTGCGTTAAAGTACATATCAGTGAATGACACACCTGTTAAAATCTACACATTAGCTGAAATCAATCGATAAACATGTAATTTAATTGTACACGATAAGTTACATGTATTGTGTGATACGCGAGCTATTGAAGAATAAATTGAACAGTTAGTACGCCGCTCCGTCAATATATACACGTGTTGTCTGTCCAACGTCCCCTCTAGAAAGAATATTAATATGCTAAGTCCACGATAATATCCTTGAGTATCACGTGACACCACCTTCCTACTTGCGCGCGTGTCTAATTTTAGATTTAAAAGGATTCCCAAACTATGTATAGAACTGAAACGTATTCAACGGAAGAGAAAAAAAAAAGGGGGGGGGGGGTTGTTGTAGTGTGTGTGAAGAAATGCTGATTCCCACATGTATAATAGATATTTGACTTTTGTACACTCATAAGTATTGATGCTACTGTGACCATGTGCAGTACGGGGTGCCATCCTCAGCTATTGCTAGCAATAGCAAATCTAGTGTTAGAATAACTCAGTCGCAATTCATTTTTTTTTTTCGGATGTAAGAGTTGTTCTCAATACTACATGTACAATTGTGCGTGAGATATTTGTCACTGAACAGCACGAAACATATAGAAAATGAAGAAAAAAACCATGCAAAATATGTCATTTTCGGCTATAGAAAGTATTGATCAATCAACCAAATCATGATCAGAGTGATCAAATCATGATCACATTGATTAAATCATGATTAGAGATTGATCGATCGATCAATCTATCAAGTGTTGATATCAGACAAGTAATCAATCAAGTGCAGAATCCGAAATAAACGTCCCATCGCTATTTTTTACAAACTGTCAATCATTAGAAAGTATTGATCAATCAACCAAATCATGATCAGAGTGATCAAATCATGATCACATTGATTAAATCATGATTAGAGATTGACCGATCGATCAATCTATCAAGTGTTGATATCAGACAAGTAATCAATCAAGTGCAGAATCCGAAATAAACGTCCCATCGCTATTTTTACAAACTGTCAATCATTAGAAAGTATTGATCAATCAACCAAATCATGATCAGAGTGATCAAATCATGATCACATGGATTAAATCATGATTACAGATTGATCGATCGATCAATCAATCAAGTGTTGATATCAGACAAGTAATCAATCAAGTGCAGAATCCGAAATAAACGTCCCATCGCTATTTTTACAAACTGTCAATCATTCGATTAATCAATCAATCAAACGATCGATCAATTGATTGATTGATCAATCATGATCACAAACCATCAATCAACCAATACACGTATCGTCTCCATTGAATTTATGAAAGAAAAAAACTTTAATTCGCTTTTATTATGGCACCCTCAACGGAGTTGGGGTGACATATTGTTATTGTTCGTTTCTTTTTTTCTTCTTATTATTATTATATTTATTCTTCCACACTTTTTTGTCCATTCTATTTCTCGGAATTGGCTTGAACAATATTGATGGAACTATACCATAATGTAGACCACCACATTCTATAGTGCAGTGGGATATGGCACCATCAAGATGGCTCCCGTTGCCATGGAAACGAAACAAATGTGAAAAAATCCCGTTTTTAAAATATAACAACAATTCCACGCATATCGTAATCAGGAGTATGTGCACGTAATGCTGTACTGCTAACCTGTACTAGAATATGCTAGAATAAAAATATGTATTTTATTTAACGTGCTTCTTTTCTATACAACAATCGCGCTTTTAAGAGAAAATCGCCACCGACAGAATGAGAAACACTCAGAGTACATATTACTGACATTTCTGCACTTGCGTTAAAGTACATATCAGTGAATGACACACCTGTTAAAATCTACACATTAGCTGAAATCAATCGATAAACATGTAATTTAATTGTACACGATAAGTTACATGTATTGTGTGATACGCGAGCTATTGAAGAATAAATTGAACAGTTAGTACGCCGCTCCGTCAATATATACACGTGTTGTCTGTCCAACGTCCCCTCTAGAAAGAATATTAATATGCTAAGTCCACGATAATATCCTTGAGTATCACGTGACACCACCTTCCTACTTGCGCGCGTGTCTAATTTTAGATTTAAAAGGATTCCCAAACTATGTATAGAACTGAAACGTATTCAACGGAAGAGAAAAAAAAAGGGGGGGGGTTGTTGTAGTGTGTGTGAAGAAATGCTGATTCCCACATGTATAATAGATATTTGACTTTTGTACACTCATAAGTATTGATGCTACTGTGACCATGTGCAGTACGGGGTGCCATCCTCAGCTATTGCTAGCAATAGCAAATCTAGTGTTAGAATAACTCAGTCGCAATTCATTTTTTTTTTTCGGATGTAAGAGTTGTTCTCAATACTACATGTACAATTGTGCGTGAGATATTTGTCACTGAACAGCACGAAACATATAGAAAATGAAGAAAAAAACCATGCAAAATATGTCATTTTCGGCTATAGAAAGTATTGATCAATCAACCAAATCATGATCAGAGTGATCAAATCATGATCACATTGATTAAATCATGATTAGAGATTGATCGATCGATCAATCTATCAAGTGTTGATATCAGACAAGTAATCAATCAAGTGCAGAATCCGAAATAAACGTCCCATCGCTATTTTTTACAAACTGTCAATCATTAGAAAGTATTGATCAATCAACCAAATCATGATCAGAGTGATCAAATCATGATCACATTGATTAAATCATGATTAGAGATTGACCGATCGATCAATCTATCAAGTGTTGATATCAGACAAGTAATCAATCAAGTGCAGAATCCGAAATAAACGTCCCATCGCTATTTTTACAAACTGTCAATCATTAGAAAGTATTGATCAATCAACCAAATCATGATCAGAGTGATCAAATCATGATCACATGGATTAAATCATGATTACAGATTGATCGATCGATCAATCAATCAAGTGTTGATATCAGACAAGTAATCAATCAAGTGCAGAATCCGAAATAAACGTCCCATCGCTATTTTTACAAACTGTCAATCATTCGATTAATCAATCAATCAAACGATCGATCAATTGATTGATTGATCAATCATGATCACAAACCATCAATCAACCAATACACGTATCGTCTCCATTGAATTTATGAAAGAAAAAAACTTTAATTCGCTTTTATTATGGCACCCTCAACGGAGTTGGGGTGACATATTGTTATTGTTCGTTTCTTTTTTTCTTCTTATTATTATTATATTTATTCTTCCACACTTTTTTGTCCATTCTATTTCTCGGAATTGGCTTGAACAATATTGATGGAACTATACCATAATGTAGACCACCACATTCTATAGTGCAGTGGGATATGGCACCATCAAGATGGCTCCCGTTGCCATGGAAACGAAACAAATGTGAAAAAATCCCGTTTTTAAAATATAACAACAATTCCACGCATATCGTAATCAGGAGTATGTGCACGTAATGCTGTACTGCTAACCTGTACTAGAATATGCTAGAATAAAAATATGTATTTTATTTAACGTGCTTCTTTTCTATACAACAATCGCGCTTTTAAGAGAAAATCGCCACCGACAGAATGAGAAACACTCAGAGTACATATTACTGACATTTCTGCACTTGCGTTAAAGTACATATCAGTGAATGACACACCTGTTAAAATCTACACATTAGCTGAAATCAATCGATAAACATGTAATTTAATTGTACACGATAAGTTACATGTATTGTGTGATACGCGAGCTATTGAAGAATAAATTGAACAGTTAGTACGCCGCTCCGTCAATATATACACGTGTTGTCTGTCCAACGTCCCCTCTAGAAAGAATATTAATATGCTAAGTCCACGATAATATCCTTGAGTATCACGTGACACCACCTTCCTACTTGCGCGCGTGTCTAATTTTAGATTTAAAAGGATTCCCAAACTATGTATAGAACTGAAACGTATTCAACGGAAGAGAAAAAAAAAAGGGGGGGGGGGGGGGGTTGTTGTAGTGTGTGTGAAGAAATGCTGATTCCCACATGTATAATAGATATTTGACTTTTGTACACTCATAAGTATTGATGCTACTGTGACCATGTGCAGTACGGGGTGCCATCCTCAGCTATTGCTAGCAATAGCAAATCTAGTGTTAGAATAACTCAGTCGCAATTCATTTTTTTTTTTCGGATGTAAGAGTTGTTCTCAATACTACATGTACAATTGTGCGTGAGATATTTGTCACTGAACAGCACGAAACATATAGAAAATGAAGAAAAAAACCATGCAAAATATGTCATTTTCGGCTATAGAAAGTATTGATCAATCAACCAAATCATGATCAGAGTGATCAAATCATGATCACATTGATTAAATCATGATTAGAGATTGATCGATCGATCAATCTATCAAGTGTTGATATCAGACAAGTAATCAATCAAGTGCAGAATCCGAAATAAACGTCCCATCGCTATTTTTTACAAACTGTCAATCATTAGAAAGTATTGATCAATCAACCAAATCATGATCAGAGTGATCAAATCATGATCACATTGATTAAATCATAATTAGAGATTGACCGATCGATCAATCTATCAAGTGTTGATATCAGACAAGTAATCAATCAAGTGCAGAATCCGAAATAAACGTCCCATCGCTATTTTTACAAACTGTCAATCATTAGAAAGTATTGATCAATCAACCAAATCATGATCAGAGTGATCAAATCATGATCACATGGATTAAATCATGATTACAGATTGATCGATCGATCAATCAATCAAGTGTTGATATCAGACAAGTAATCAATCAAGTGCAGAATCCGAAATAAACGTCCCATCGCTATTTTTACAAACTGTCAATCATTCGATTAATCAATCAATCAAACGATCGATCAATTGATTGATTGATCAATCATGATCACAAACCATCAATCAACCAATACACGTATCGTCTCCATTGAATTTATGAAAGAAAAAAACTTTAATTCGCTTTTATTATGGCACCCTCAACGGAGTTGGGGTGACATATTGTTATTGTTCGTTTCTTTTTTTCTTCTTATTATTATTATATTTATTCTTCCACACTTTTTTGTCCATTCTATTTCTCGGAATTGGCTTGAACAATATTGATGGAACTATACCATAATGTAGACCACCACATTCTATAGTGCAGTGGGATATGGCACCATCAAGATGGCTCCCGTTGCCATGGAAACGAAACAAATGTGAAAAAATCCCGTTTTTAAAATATAACAACAATTCCACGCATATCGTAATCAGGAGTATGTGCACGTAATGCTGTACTGCTAACCTGTACTAGAATATGCTAGAATAAAAATATGTATTTTATTTAACGTGCTTCTTTTCTATACAACAATCGCGCTTTTAAGAGAAAATCGCCACCGACAGAATGAGAAACACTCAGAGTACATATTACTGACATTTCTGCACTTGCGTTAAAGTACATATCAGTGAATGACACACCTGTTAAAATCTACACATTAGCTGAAATCAATCGATAAACATGTAATTTAATTGTACACGATAAGTTACATGTATTGTGTGATACGCGAGCTATTGAAGAATAAATTGAACAGTTAGTACGCCGCTCCGTCAATATATACACGTGTTGTCTGTCCAACGTCCCCTCTAGAAAGAATATTAATATGCTAAGTCCACGATAATATCCTTGAGTATCACGTGACACCACCTTCCTACTTGCGCGCGTGTCTAATTTTAGATTTAAAAGGATTCCCAAACTATGTATAGAACTGAAACGTATTCAACGGAAGAGAAAAAAAAAAGGGGGGGGGGGGGGTTGTTGTAGTGTGTGTGAAGAAATGCTGATTCCCACATGTATAATAGATATTTGACTTTTGTACACTCATAAGTATTGATGCTACTGTGACCATGTGCAGTACGGGGTGCCATCCTCAGCTATTGCTAGCAATAGCAAATCTAGTGTTAGAATAACTCAGTCGCAATTCATTTTTTTTTTTCGGATGTAAGAGTTGTTCTCAATACTACATGTACAATTGTGCGTGAGATATTTGTCACTGAACAGCACGAAACATATAGAAAATGAAGAAAAAAACCATGCAAAATATGTCATTTTCGGCTATAGAAAGTATTGATCAATCAACCAAATCATGATCAGAGTGATCAAATCATGATCACATTGATTAAATCATGATTAGAGATTGATCGATCGATCAATCTATCAAGTGTTGATATCAGACAAGTAATCAATCAAGTGCAGAATCCGAAATAAACGTCCCATCGCTATTTTTTACAAACTGTCAATCATTAGAAAGTATTGATCAATCAACCAAATCATGATCAGAGTGATCAAATCATGATCACATTGATTAAATCATGATTAGAGATTGACCGATCGATCAATCTATCAAGTGTTGATATCAGACAAGTAATCAATCAAGTGCAGAATCCGAAATAAACGTCCCATCGCTATTTTTACAAACTGTCAATCATTAGAAAGTATTGATCAATCAACCAAATCATGATCAGAGTGATCAAATCATGATCACATGGATTAAATCATGATTACAGATTGATCGATCGATCAATCAATCAAGTGTTGATATCAGACAAGTAATCAATCAAGTGCAGAATCCGAAATAAACGTCCCATCGCTATTTTTACAAACTGTCAATCATTCGATTAATCAATCAATCAAACGATCGATCAATTGATTGATTGATCAATCATGATCACAAACCATCAATCAACCAATACACGTATCGTCTCCATTGAATTTATGAAAGAAAAAAACTTTAATTCGCTTTTATTATGGCACCCTCAACGGAGTTGGGGTGACATATTGTTATTGTTCGTTTCTTTTTTTCTTCTTATTATTATTATATTTATTCTTCCACACTTTTTTGTCCATTCTATTTCTCGGAATTGGCTTGAACAATATTGATGGAACTATACCATAATGTAGACCACCACATTCTATAGTGCAGTGGGATATGGCACCATCAAGATGGCTCCCGTTGCCATGGAAACGAAACAAATGTGAAAAAATCCCGTTTTTAAAATATAACAACAATTCCACGCATATCGTAATCAGGAGTATGTGCACGTAATGCTGTACTGCTAACCTGTACTAGAATATGCTAGAATAAAAATATGTATTTTATTTAACGTGCTTCTTTTCTATACAACAATCGCGCTTTTAAGAGAAAATCGCCACCGACAGAATGAGAAACACTCAGAGTACATATTACTGACATTTCTGCACTTGCGTTAAAGTACATATCAGTGAATGACACACCTGTTAAAATCTACACATTAGCTGAAATCAATCGATAAACATGTAATTTAATTGTACACGATAAGTTACATGTATTGTGTGATACGCGAGCTATTGAAGAATAAATTGAACAGTTAGTACGCCGCTCCGTCAATATATACACGTGTTGTCTGTCCAACGTCCCCTCTAGAAAGAATATTAATATGCTAAGTCCACGATAATATCCTTGAGTATCACGTGACACCACCTTCCTACTTGCGCGCGTGTCTAATTTTAGATTTAAAAGGATTCCCAAACTATGTATAGAACTGAAACGTATTCAACGGAAGAGAAAAAAAAAAGGGGGGGGGGGTTGTTGTAGTGTGTGTGAAGAAATGCTGATTCCCACATGTATAATAGATATTTGACTTTTGTACACTCATAAGTATTGATGCTACTGTGACCATGTGCAGTACGGGGTGCCATCCTCAGCTATTGCTAGCAATAGCAAATCTAGTGTTAGAATAACTCAGTCGCAATTCATTTTTTTTTTTCGGATGTAAGAGTTGTTCTCAATACTACATGTACAATTGTGCGTGAGATATTTGTCACTGAACAGCACGAAACATATAGAAAATGAAGAAAAAAACCATGCAAAATATGTCATTTTCGGCTATAGAAAGTATTGATCAATCAACCAAATCATGATCAGAGTGATCAAATCATGATCACATTGATTAAATCATGATTAGAGATTGATCGATCGATCAATCTATCAAGTGTTGATATCAGACAAGTAATCAATCAAGTGCAGAATCCGAAATAAACGTCCCATCGCTATTTTTTACAAACTGTCAATCATTAGAAAGTATTGATCAATCAACCAAATCATGATCAGAGTGATCAAATCATGATCACATTGATTAAATCATGATTAGAGATTGACCGATCGATCAATCTATCAAGTGTTGATATCAGACAAGTAATCAATCAAGTGCAGAATCCGAAATAAACGTCCCATCGCTATTTTTACAAACTGTCAATCATTAGAAAGTATTGATCAATCAACCAAATCATGATCAGAGTGATCAAATCATGATCACATGGATTAAATCATGATTACAGATTGATCGATCGATCAATCAATCAAGTGTTGATATCAGACAAGTAATCAATCAAGTGCAGAATCCGAAATAAACGTCCCATCGCTATTTTTACAAACTGTCAATCATTCGATTAATCAATCAATCAAACGATCGATCAATTGATTGATTGATCAATCATGATCACAAACCATCAATCAACCAATACACGTATCGTCTCCATTGAATTTATGAAAGAAAAAAACTTTAATTCGCTTTTATTATGGCACCCTCAACGGAGTTGGGGTGACATATTGTTATTGTTCGTTTCTTTTTTTCTTCTTATTATTATTATATTTATTCTTCCACACTTTTTTGTCCATTCTATTTCTCGGAATTGGCTTGAACAATATTGATGGAACTATACCATAATGTAGACCACCACATTCTATAGTGCAGTGGGATATGGCACCATCAAGATGGCTCCCGTTGCCATGGAAACGAAACAAATGTGAAAAAATCCCGTTTTTAAAATATAACAACAATTCCACGCATATCGTAATCAGGAGTATGTGCACGTAATGCTGTACTGCTAACCTGTACTAGAATATGCTAGAATAAAAATATGTATTTTATTTAACGTGCTTCTTTTCTATACAACAATCGCGCTTTTAAGAGAAAATCGCCACCGACAGAATGAGAAACACTCAGAGTACATATTACTGACATTTCTGCACTTGCGTTAAAGTACATATCAGTGAATGACACACCTGTTAAAATCTACACATTAGCTGAAATCAATCGATAAACATGTAATTTAATTGTACACGATAAGTTACATGTATTGTGTGATACGCGAGCTATTGAAGAATAAATTGAACAGTTAGTACGCCGCTCCGTCAATATATACACGTGTTGTCTGTCCAACGTCCCCTCTAGAAAGAATATTAATATGCTAAGTCCACGATAATATCCTTGAGTATCACGTGACACCACCTTCCTACTTGCGCGCGTGTCTAATTTTAGATTTAAAAGGATTCCCAAACTATGTATAGAACTGAAACGTATTCAACGGAAGAGAAAAAAAAAAGGGGGGGGGGGGGTTGTTGTAGTGTGTGTGAAGAAATGCTGATTCCCACATGTATAATAGATATTTGACTTTTGTACACTCATAAGTATTGATGCTACTGTGACCATGTGCAGTACGGGGTGCCATCCTCAGCTATTGCTAGCAATAGCAAATCTAGTGTTAGAATAACTCAGTCGCAATTCATTTTTTTTTTTCGGATGTAAGAGTTGTTCTCAATACTACATGTACAATTGTGCGTGAGATATTTGTCACTGAACAGCACGAAACATATAGAAAATGAAGAAAAAAACCATGCAAAATATGTCATTTTCGGCTATAGAAAGTATTGATCAATCAACCAAATCATGATCAGAGTGATCAAATCATGATCACATTGATTAAATCATGATTAGAGATTGATCGATCGATCAATCTATCAAGTGTTGATATCAGACAAGTAATCAATCAAGTGCAGAATCCGAAATAAACGTCCCATCGCTATTTTTTACAAACTGTCAATCATTAGAAAGTATTGATCAATCAACCAAATCATGATCAGAGTGATCAAATCATGATCACATTGATTAAATCATGATTAGAGATTGACCGATCGATCAATCTATCAAGTGTTGATATCAGACAAGTAATCAATCAAGTGCAGAATCCGAAATAAACGTCCCATCGCTATTTTTACAAACTGTCAATCATTAGAAAGTATTGATCAATCAACCAAATCATGATCAGAGTGATCAAATCATGATCACATGGATTAAATCATGATTACAGATTGATCGATCGATCAATCAATCAAGTGTTGATATCAGACAAGTAATCAATCAAGTGCAGAATCCGAAATAAACGTCCCATCGCTATTTTTACAAACTGTCAATCATTCGATTAATCAATCAATCAAACGATCGATCAATTGATTGATTGATCAATCATGATCACAAACCATCAATCAACCAATACACGTATCGTCTCCATTGAATTTATGAAAGAAAAAAACTTTAATTCGCTTTTATTATGGCACCCTCAACGGAGTTGGGGTGACATATTGTTATTGTTCGTTTCTTTTTTTCTTCTTATTATTATTATATTTATTCTTCCACACTTTTTTGTCCATTCTATTTCTCGGAATTGGCTTGAACAATATTGATGGAACTATACCATAATGTAGACCACCACATTCTATAGTGCAGTGGGATATGGCACCATCAAGATGGCTCCCGTTGCCATGGAAACGAAACAAATGTGAAAAAATCCCGTTTTTAAAATATAACAACAATTCCACGCATATCGTAATCAGGAGTATGTGCACGTAATGCTGTACTGCTAACCTGTACTAGAATATGCTAGAATAAAAATATGTATTTTATTTAACGTGCTTCTTTTCTATACAACAATCGCGCTTTTAAGAGAAAATCGCCACCGACAGAATGAGAAACACTCAGAGTACATATTACTGACATTTCTGCACTTGCGTTAAAGTACATATCAGTGAATGACACACCTGTTAAAATCTACACATTAGCTGAAATCAATCGATAAACATGTAATTTAATTGTACACGATAAGTTACATGTATTGTGTGATACGTGAGCTATTGAAGAATAAATTGAACAGTTAGTACGCCGCTCCGTCAATATATACACGTGTTGTCTGTCCAACGTCCCCTCTAGAAAGAATATTAATATGCTAAGTCCACGATAATATCCTTGAGTATCACGTGACACCACCTTCCTACTTGCGCGCGTGTCTAATTTTAGATTTAAAAGGATTCCCAAACTATGTATAGAACTGAAACGTATTCAACGGAAGAGAAAAAAAAAAGGGGGGGGGGGGGGGGGTTGTTGTAGTGTGTGTGAAGAAATGCTGATTCCCACATGTATAATAGATATTTGACTTTTGTACACTCATAAGTATTGATGCTACTGTGACCATGTGCAGTACGGGGTGCCATCCTCAGCTATTGCTAGCAATAGCAAATCTAGTGTTAGAATAACTCAGTCGCAATTCATTTTTTTTTTCGGATGTAAGAGTTGTTCTCAATACTACATGTACAATTGTGCGTGAGATATTTGTCACTGAACAGCACGAAACATATAGAAAATGAAGAAAAAAACCATGCAAAATATGTCATTTTCGGCTATAGAAAGTATTGATCAATCAACCAAATCATGATCAGAGTGATCAAATCATGATCACATTGATTAAATCATGATTAGAGATTGATCGATCGATCAATCTATCAAGTGTTGATATCAGACAAGTAATCAATCAAGTGCAGAATCCGAAATAAACGTCCCATCGCTATTTTTTACAAACTGTCAATCATTAGAAAGTATTGATCAATCAACCAAATCATGATCAGAGTGATCAAATCATGATCACATTGATTAAATCATGATTAGAGATTGACCGATCGATCAATCTATCAAGTGTTGATATCAGACAAGTAATCAATCAAGTGCAGAATCCGAAATAAACGTCCCATCGCTATTTTTACAAACTGTCAATCATTAGAAAGTATTGATCAATCAACCAAATCATGATCAGAGTGATCAAATCATGATCACATGGATTAAATCATGATTACAGATTGATCGATCGATCAATCAATCAAGTGTTGATATCAGACAAGTAATCAATCAAGTGCAGAATCCGAAATAAACGTCCCATCGCTATTTTTACAAACTGTCAATCATTCGATTAATCAATCAATCAAACGATCGATCAATTGATTGATTGATCAATCATGATCACAAACCATCAATCAACCAATACACGTATCGTCTCCATTGAATTTATGAAAGAAAAAAACTTTAATTCGCTTTTATTATGGCACCCTCAACGGAGTTGGGGTGACATATTGTTATTGTTCGTTTCTTTTTTTCTTCTTATTATTATTATATTTATTCTTCCACACTTTTTTGTCCATTCTATTTCTCGGAATTGGCTTGAACAATATTGATGGAACTATACCATAATGTAGACCACCACATTCTATAGTGCAGTGGGATATGGCACCATCAAGATGGCTCCCGTTGCCATGGAAACGAAACAAATGTGAAAAAATCCCGTTTTTAAAATATAACAACAATTCCACGCATATCGTAATCAGGAGTATGTGCACGTAATGCTGTACTGCTAACCTGTACTAGAATATGCTAGAATAAAAATATGTATTTTATTTAACGTGCTTCTTTTCTATACAACAATCGCGCTTTTAAGAGAAAATCGCCACCGACAGAATGAGAAACACTCAGAGTACATATTACTGACATTTCTGCACTTGCGTTAAAGTACATATCAGTGAATGACACACCTGTTAAAATCTACACATTAGCTGAAATCAATCGATAAACATGTAATTTAATTGTACACGATAAGTTACATGTATTGTGTGATACGCGAGCTATTGAAGAATAAATTGAACAGTTAGTACGCCGCTCCGTCAATATATACACGTGTTGTCTGTCCAACGTCCCCTCTAGAAAGAATATTAATATGCTAAGTCCACGATAATATCCTTGAGTATCACGTGACACCACCTTCCTACTTGCGCGCGTGTCTAATTTTAGATTTAAAAGGATTCCCAAACTATGTATAGAACTGAAACGTATTCAACGGAAGAGAAAAAAAAAAGGGGGGGGGGGTTGTTGTAGTGTGTGTGAAGAAATGCTGATTCCCACATGTATAATAGATATTTGACTTTTGTACACTCATAAGTATTGATGCTACTGTGACCATGTGCAGTACGGGGTGCCATCCTCAGCTATTGCTAGCAATAGCAAATCTAGTGTTAGAATAACTCAGTCGCAATTCATTTTTTTTTTTCGGATGTAAGAGTTGTTCTCAATACTACATGTACAATTGTGCGTGAGATATTTGTCACTGAACAGCACGAAACATATAGAAAATGAAGAAAAAAACCATGCAAAATATGTCATTTTCGGCTATAGAAAGTATTGATCAATCAACCAAATCATGATCAGAGTGATCAAATCATGATCACATTGATTAAATCATGATTAGAGATTGATCGATCGATCAATCTATCAAGTGTTGATATCAGACAAGTAATCAATCAAGTGCAGAATCCGAAATAAACGTCCCATCGCTATTTTTTACAAACTGTCAATCATTAGAAAGTATTGATCAATCAACCAAATCATGATCAGAGTGATCAAATCATGATCACATTGATTAAATCATGATTAGAGATTGACCGATCGATCAATCTATCAAGTGTTGATATCAGACAAGTAATCAATCAAGTGCAGAATCCGAAATAAACGTCCCATCGCTATTTTTACAAACTGTCAATCATTAGAAAGTATTGATCAATCAACCAAATCATGATCAGAGTGATCAAATCATGATCACATGGATTAAATCATGATTACAGATTGATCGATCGATCAATCAATCAAGTGTTGATATCAGACAAGTAATCAATCAAGTGCAGAATCCGAAATAAACGTCCCATCGCTATTTTTACAAACTGTCAATCATTCGATTAATCAATCAATCAAACGATCGATCAATTGATTGATTGATCAATCATGATCACAAACCATCAATCAACCAATACACGTATCGTCTCCATTGAATTTATGAAAGAAAAAAACTTTAATTCGCTTTTATTATGGCACCCTCAACGGAGTTGGGGTGACATATTGTTATTGTTCGTTTCTTTTTTTCTTCTTATTATTATTATATTTATTCTTCCACACTTTTTTGTCCATTCTATTTCTCGGAATTGGCTTGAACAATATTGATGGAACTATACCATAATGTAGACCACCACATTCTATAGTGCAGTGGGATATGGCACCATCAAGATGGCTCCCGTTGCCATGGAAACGAAACAAATGTGAAAAAATCCCGTTTTTAAAATATAACAACAATTCCACGCATATCGTAATCAGGAGTATGTGCACGTAATGCTGTACTGCTAACCTGTACTAGAATATGCTAGAATAAAAATATGTATTTTATTTAACGTGCTTCTTTTCTATACAACAATCGCGCTTTTAAGAGAAAATCGCCACCGACAGAATGAGAAACACTCAGAGTACATATTACTGACATTTCTGCACTTGCGTTAAAGTACATATCAGTGAATGACACACCTGTTAAAATCTACACATTAGCTGAAATCAATCGATAAACATGTAATTTAATTGTACACGATAAGTTACATGTATTGTGTGATACGCGAGCTATTGAAGAATAAATTGAACAGTTAGTACGCCGCTCCGTCAATATATACACGTGTTGTCTGTCCAACGTCCCCTCTAGAAAGAATATTAATATGCTAAGTCCACGATAATATCCTTGAGTATCACGTGACACCACCTTCCTACTTGCGCGCGTGTCTAATTTTAGATTTAAAAGGATTCCCAAACTATGTATAGAACTGAAACGTATTCAACGGAAGAGAAAAAAAAAAGGGGGGGGGGGGTTGTTGTAGTGTGTGTGAAGAAATGCTGATTCCCACATGTATAATAGATATTTGACTTTTGTACACTCATAAGTATTGATGCTACTGTGACCATGTGCAGTACGGGGTGCCATCCTCAGCTATTGCTAGCAATAGCAAATCTAGTGTTAGAATAACTCAGTCGCAATTCATATTTTTTTTTCGGATGTAAGAGTTGTTCTCAATACTACATGTACAATTGTGCGTGAGATATTTGTCACTGAACAGCACGAAACATATAGAAAATGAAGAAAAAAACCATGCAAAATATGTCATTTTCGGCTATAGAAAGTATTGATCAATCAACCAAATCATGATCAGAGTGATCAAATCATGATCACATTGATTAAATCATGATTAGAGATTGATCGATCGATCAATCTATCAAGTGTTGATATCAGACAAGTAATCAATCAAGTGCAGAATCCGAAATAAACGTCCCATCGCTATTTTTTACAAACTGTCAATCATTAGAAAGTATTGATCAATCAACCAAATCATGATCAGAGTGATCAAATCATGATCACATTGATTAAATCATGATTAGAGATTGACCGATCGATCAATCTATCAAGTGTTGATATCAGACAAGTAATCAATCAAGTGCAGAATCCGAAATAAACGTCCCATCGCTATTTTTACAAACTGTCAATCATTAGAAAGTATTGATCAATCAACCAAATCATGATCAGAGTGATCAAATCATGATCACATGGATTAAATCATGATTACAGATTGATCGATCGATCAATCAATCAAGTGTTGATATCAGACAAGTAATCAATCAAGTGCAGAATCCGAAATAAACGTCCCATCGCTATTTTTACAAACTGTCAATCATTCGATTAATCAATCAATCAAACGATCGATCAATTGATTGATTGATCAATCATGATCACAAACCATCAATCAACCAATACACGTATCGTCTCCATTGAATTTATGAAAGAAAAAAACTTTAATTCGCTTTTATTATGGCACCCTCAACGGAGTTGGGGTGACATATTGTTATTGTTCGTTTCTTTTTTTCTTCTTATTATTATTATATTTATTCTTCCACACTTTTTTGTCCATTCTATTTCTCGGAATTGGCTTGAACAATATTGATGGAACTATACCATAATGTAGACCACCACATTCTATAGTGCAGTGGGATATGGCACCATCAAGATGGCTCCCGTTGCCATGGAAACGAAACAAATGTGAAAAAATCCCGTTTTTAAAATATAACAACAATTCCACGCATATCGTAATCAGGAGTATGTGCACGTAATGCTGTACTGCTAACCTGTACTAGAATATGCTAGAATAAAAATATGTATTTTATTTAACGTGCTTCTTTTCTATACAACAATCGCGCTTTTAAGAGAAAATCGCCACCGACAGAATGAGAAACACTCAGAGTACATATTACTGACATTTCTGCACTTGCGTTAAAGTACATATCAGTGAATGACACACCTGTTAAAATCTACACATTAGCTGAAATCAATCGATAAACATGTAATTTAATTGTACACGATAAGTTACATGTATTGTGTGATACGCGAGCTATTGAAGAATAAATTGAACAGTTAGTACGCCGCTCCGTCAATATATACACGTGTTGTCTGTCCAACGTCCCCTCTAGAAAGAATATTAATATGCTAAGTCCACGATAATATCCTTGAGTATCACGTGACACCACCTTCCTACTTGCGCGCGTGTCTAATTTTAGATTTAAAAGGATTCCCAAACTATGTATAGAACTGAAACGTATTCAACGGAAGAGAAAAAAAAAGGGGGGGGGGGGGGGGTTGTTGTAGTGTGTGTGAAGAAATGCTGATTCCCACATGTATAATAGATATTTGACTTTTGTACACTCATAAGTATTGATGCTACTGTGACCATGTGCAGTACGGGGTGCCATCCTCAGCTATTGCTAGCAATAGCAAATCTAGTGTTAGAATAACTCAGTCGCAATTCATTTTTTTTTTTCGGATGTAAGAGTTGTTCTCAATACTACATGTACAATTGTGCGTGAGATATTTGTCACTGAACAGCACGAAACATATAGAAAATGAAGAAAAAAACCATGCAAAATATGTCATTTTCGGCTATAGAAAGTATTGATCAATCAACCAAATCATGATCAGAGTGATCAAATCATGATCACATTGATTAAATCATGATTAGAGATTGATCGATCGATCAATCTATCAAGTGTTGATATCAGACAAGTAATCAATCAAGTGCAGAATCCGAAATAAACGTCCCATCGCTATTTTTTACAAACTGTCAATCATTAGAAAGTATTGATCAATCAACCAAATCATGATCAGAGTGATCAAATCATGATCACATTGATTAAATCATGATTAGAGATTGACCGATCGATCAATCTATCAAGTGTTGATATCAGACAAGTAATCAATCAAGTGCAGAATCCGAAATAAACGTCCCATCGCTATTTTTACAAACTGTCAATCATTAGAAAGTATTGATCAATCAACCAAATCATGATCAGAGTGATCAAATCATGATCACATGGATTAAATCATGATTACAGATTGATCGATCGATCAATCAATCAAGTGTTGATATCAGACAAGTAATCAATCAAGTGCAGAATCCGAAATAAACGTCCCATCGCTATTTTTACAAACTGTCAATCATTCGATTAATCAATCAATCAAACGATCGATCAATTGATTGATTGATCAATCATGATCACAAACCATCAATCAACCAATACACGTATCGTCTCCATTGAATTTATGAAAGAAAAAAACTTTAATTCGCTTTTATTATGGCACCCTCAACGGAGTTGGGGTGACATATTGTTATTGTTCGTTTCTTTTTTTCTTCTTATTATTATTATATTTATTCTTCCACACTTTTTTGTCCATTCTATTTCTCGGAATTGGCTTGAACAATATTGATGGAACTATACCATAATGTAGACCACCACATTCTATAGTGCAGTGGGATATGGCACCATCAAGATGGCTCCCGTTGCCATGGAAACGAAACAAATGTGAAAAAATCCCGTTTTTAAAATATAACAACAATTCCACGCATATCGTAATCAGGAGTATGTGCACGTAATGCTGTACTGCTAACCTGTACTAGAATATGCTAGAATAAAAATATGTATTTTATTTAACGTGCTTCTTTTCTATACAACAATCGCGCTTTTAAGAGAAAATCGCCACCGACAGAATGAGAAACACTCAGAGTACATATTACTGACATTTCTGCACTTGCGTTAAAGTACATATCAGTGAATGACACACCTGTTAAAATCTACACATTAGCTGAAATCAATCGATAAACATGTAATTTAATTGTACACGATAAGTTACATGTATTGTGTGATACGCGAGCTATTGAAGAATAAATTGAACAGTTAGTACGCCGCTCCGTCAATATATACACGTGTTGTCTGTCCAACGTCCCCTCTAGAAAGAATATTAATATGCTAAGTCCACGATAATATCCTTGAGTATCACGTGACACCACCTTCCTACTTGCGCGCGTGTCTAATTTTAGATTTAAAAGGATTCCCAAACTATGTATAGAACTGAAACGTATTCAACGGAAGAGAAAAAAAAAAGGGGGGGGGGGTTGTTGTAGTGTGTGTGAAGAAATGCTGATTCCCACATGTATAATAGATATTTGACTTTTGTACACTCATAAGTATTGATGCTACTGTGACCATGTGCAGTACGGGGTGCCATCCTCAGCTATTGCTAGCAATAGCAAATCTAGTGTTAGAATAACTCAGTCGCAATTCATTTTTTTTTTTCGGATGTAAGAGTTGTTCTCAATACTACATGTACAATTGTGCGTGAGATATTTGTCACTGAACAGCACGAAACATATAGAAAATGAAGAAAAAAACCATGCAAAATATGTCATTTTCGGCTATAGAAAGTATTGATCAATCAACCAAATCATGATCAGAGTGATCAAATCATGATCACATTGATTAAATCATGATTAGAGATTGATCGATCGATCAATCTATCAAGTGTTGATATCAGACAAGTAATCAATCAAGTGCAGAATCCGAAATAAACGTCCCATCGCTATTTTTTACAAACTGTCAATCATTAGAAAGTATTGATCAATCAACCAAATCATGATCAGAGTGATCAAATCATGATCACATTGATTAAATCATGATTAGAGATTGACCGATCGATCAATCTATCAAGTGTTGATATCAGACAAGTAATCAATCAAGTGCAGAATCCGAAATAAACGTCCCATCGCTATTTTTACAAACTGTCAATCATTAGAAAGTATTGATCAATCAACCAAATCATGATCAGAGTGATCAAATCATGATCACATGGATTAAATCATGATTACAGATTGATCGATCGATCAATCAATCAAGTGTTGATATCAGACAAGTAATCAATCAAGTGCAGAATCCGAAATAAACGTCCCATCGCTATTTTTACAAACTGTCAATCATTCGATTAATCAATCAATCAAACGATCGATCAATTGATTGATTGATCAATCATGATCACAAACCATCAATCAACCAATACACGTATCGTCTCCATTGAATTTATGAAAGAAAAAAACTTTAATTCGCTTTTATTATGGCACCCTCAACGGAGTTGGGGTGACATATTGTTATTGTTCGTTTCTTTTTTTCTTCTTATTATTATTATATTTATTCTTCCACACTTTTTTGTCCATTCTATTTCTCGGAATTGGCTTGAACAATATTGATGGAACTATACCATAATGTAGACCACCACATTCTATAGTGCAGTGGGATATGGCACCATCAAGATGGCTCCCGTTGCCATGGAAACGAAACAAATGTGAAAAAATCCCGTTTTTAAAATATAACAACAATTCCACGCATATCGTAATCAGGAGTATGTGCACGTAATGCTGTACTGCTAACCTGTACTAGAATATGCTAGAATAAAAATATGTATTTTATTTAACGTGCTTCTTTTCTATACAACAATCGCGCTTTTAAGAGAAAATCGCCACCGACAGAATGAGAAACACTCAGAGTACATATTACTGACATTTCTGCACTTGCGTTAAAGTACATATCAGTGAATGACACACCTGTTAAAATCTACACATTAGCTGAAATCAATCGATAAACATGTAATTTAATTGTACACGATAAGTTACATGTATTGTGTGATACGCGAGCTATTGAAGAATAAATTGAACAGTTAGTACGCCGCTCCGTCAATATATACACGTGTTGTCTGTCCAACGTCCCCTCTAGAAAGAATATTAATATGCTAAGTCCACGATAATATCCTTGAGTATCACGTGACACCACCTTCCTACTTGCGCGCGTGTCTAATTTTAGATTTAAAAGGATTCCCAAACTATGTATAGAACTGAAACGTATTCAACGGAAGAGAAAAAAAAAAGGGGGGGGGGGGTTGTTGTAGTGTGTGTGAAGAAATGCTGATTCCCACATGTATAATAGATATTTGACTTTTGTACACTCATAAGTATTGATGCTACTGTGACCATGTGCAGTACGGGGTGCCATCCTCAGCTATTGCTAGCAATAGCAAATCTAGTGTTAGAATAACTCAGTCGCAATTCATTTTTTTTTTTCGGATGTAAGAGTTGTTCTCAATACTACATGTACAATTGTGCGTGAGATATTTGTCACTGAACAGCACGAAACATATAGAAAATGAAGAAAAAAACCATGCAAAATATGTCATTTTCGGCTATAGAAAGTATTGATCAATCAACCAAATCATGATCAGAGTGATCAAATCATGATCACATTGATTAAATCATGATTAGAGATTGATCGATCGATCAATCTATCAAGTGTTGATATCAGACAAGTAATCAATCAAGTGCAGAATCCGAAATAAACGTCCCATCGCTATTTTTTACAAACTGTCAATCATTAGAAAGTATTGATCAATCAACCAAATCATGATCAGAGTGATCAAATCATGATCACATTGATTAAATCATGATTAGAGATTGACCGATCGATCAATCTATCAAGTGTTGATATCAGACAAGTAATCAATCAAGTGCAGAATCCGAAATAAACGTCCCATCGCTATTTTTACAAACTGTCAATCATTAGAAAGTATTGATCAATCAACCAAATCATGATCAGAGTGATCAAATCATGATCACATGGATTAAATCATGATTACAGATTGATCGATCGATCAATCAATCAAGTGTTGATATCAGACAAGTAATCAATCAAGTGCAGAATCCGAAATAAACGTCCCATCGCTATTTTTACAAACTGTCAATCATTCGATTAATCAATCAATCAAACGATCGATCAATTGATTGATTGATCAATCATGATCACAAACCATCAATCAACCAATACACGTATCGTCTCCATTGAATTTATGAAAGAAAAAAACTTTAATTCGCTTTTATTATGGCACCCTCAACGGAGTTGGGGTGACATATTGTTATTGTTCGTTTCTTTTTTTCTTCTTATTATTATTATATTTATTCTTCCACACTTTTTTGTCCATTCTATTTCTCGGAATTGGCTTGAACAATATTGATGGAACTATACCATAATGTAGACCACCACATTCTATAGTGCAGTGGGATATGGCACCATCAAGATGGCTCCCGTTGCCATGGAAACGAAACAAATGTGAAAAAATCCCGTTTTTAAAATATAACAACAATTCCACGCATATCGTAATCAGGAGTATGTGCACGTAATGCTGTACTGCTAACCTGTACTAGAATATGCTAGAATAAAAATATGTATTTTATTTAACGTGCTTCTTTTCTATACAACAATCGCGCTTTTAAGAGAAAATCGCCACCGACAGAATGAGAAACACTCAGAGTACATATTACTGACATTTCTGCACTTGCGTTAAAGTACATATCAGTGAATGACACACCTGTTAAAATCTACACATTAGCTGAAATCAATCGATAAACATGTAATTTAATTGTACACGCTAAGTTACATGTATTGTGTGATACGCGAGCTATTGAAGAATAAATTGAACAGTTAGTACGCCGCTCCGTCAATATATACACGTGTTGTCTGTCCAACGTCCCCTCTAGAAAGAATATTAATATGCTAAGTCCACGATAATATCCTTGAGTATCACGTGACACCACCTTCCTACTTGCGCGCGTGTCTAATTTTAGATTTAAAAGGATTCCCAAACTATGTATAGAACTGAAACGTATTCAACGGAAGAGAAAAAAAAAAGGGGGGGGGGGGGGTTGTTGTAGTGTGTGTGAAGAAATGCTGATTCCCACATGTATAATAGATATTTGACTTTTGTACACTCATAAGTATTGATGCTACTGTGACCATGTGCAGTACGGGGTGCCATCCTCAGCTATTGCTAGCAATAGCAAATCTAGTGTTAGAATAACTCAGTCGCAATTCATTTTTTTTTTTCGGATGTAAGAGTTGTTCTCAATACTACATGTACAATTGTGCGTGAGATATTTGTCACTGAACAGCACGAAACATATAGAAAATGAAGAAAAAAACCATGCAAAATATGTCATTTTCGGCTATAGAAAGTATTGATCAATCAACCAAATCATGATCAGAGTGATCAAATCATGATCACATTGATTAAATCATGATTAGAGATTGATCGATCGATCAATCTATCAAGTGTTGATATCAGACAAGTAATCAATCAAGTGCAGAATCCGAAATAAACGTCCCATCGCTATTTTTTACAAACTGTCAATCATTAGAAAGTATTGATCAATCAACCAAATCATGATCAGAGTGATCAAATCATGATCACATTGATTAAATCATGATTAGAGATTGACCGATCGATCAATCTATCAAGTGTTGATATCAGACAAGTAATCAATCAAGTGCAGAATCCGAAATAAACGTCCCATCGCTATTTTTACAAACTGTCAATCATTAGAAAGTATTGATCAATCAACCAAATCATGATCAGAGTGATCAAATCATGATCACATGGATTAAATCATGATTACAGATTGATCGATCGATCAATCAATCAAGTGTTGATATCAGACAAGTAATCAATCAAGTGCAGAATCCGAAATAAACGTCCCATCGCTATTTTTACAAACTGTCAATCATTCGATTAATCAATCAATCAAACGATCGATCAATTGATTGATTGATCAATCATGATCACAAACCATCAATCAACCAATACACGTATCGTCTCCATTGAATTTATGAAAGAAAAAAACTTTAATTCGCTTTTATTATGGCACCCTCAACGGAGTTGGGGTGACATATTGTTATTGTTCGTTTCTTTTTTTCTTCTTATTATTATTATATTTATTCTTCCACACTTTTTTGTCCATTCTATTTCTCGGAATTGGCTTGAACAATATTGATGGAACTATACCATAATGTAGACCACCACATTCTATAGTGCAGTGGGATATGGCACCATCAAGATGGCTCCCGTTGCCATGGAAACGAAACAAATGTGAAAAAATCCCGTTTTTAAAATATAACAACAATTCCACGCATATCGTAATCAGGAGTATGTGCACGTAATGCTGTACTGCTAACCTGTACTAGAATATGCTAGAATAAAAATATGTATTTTATTTAACGTGCTTCTTTTCTATACAACAATCGCGCTTTTAAGAGAAAATCGCCACCGACAGAATGAGAAACACTCAGAGTACATATTACTGACATTTCTGCACTTGCGTTAAAGTACATATCAGTGAATGACACACCTGTTAAAATCTACACATTAGCTGAAATCAATCGATAAACATGTAATTTAATTGTACACGATAAGTTACATGTATTGTGTGATACGCGAGCTATTGAAGAATAAATTGAACAGTTAGTACGCCGCTCCGTCAATATATACACGTGTTGTCTGTCCAACGTCCCCTCTAGAAAGAATATTAATATGCTAAGTCCACGATAATATCCTTGAGTATCACGTGACACCACCTTCCTACTTGCGCGCGTGTCTAATTTTAGATTTAAAAGGATTCCCAAACTATGTATAGAACTGAAACGTATTCAACGGAAGAGAAAAAAAAAAGGGGGGGGGGGGTTGTTGTAGTGTGTGTGAAGAAATGCTGATTCCCACATGTATAATAGATATTTGACTTTTGTACACTCATAAGTATTGATGCTACTGTGACCATGTGCAGTACGGGGTGCCATCCTCAGCTATTGCTAGCAATAGCAAATCTAGTGTTAGAATAACTCAGTCGCAATTCATTTTTTTTTTTCGGATGTAAGAGTTGTTCTCAATACTACATGTACAATTGTGCGTGAGATATTTGTCACTGAACAGCACGAAACATATAGAAAATGAAGAAAAAAACCATGCAAAATATGTCATTTTCGGCTATAGAAAGTATTGATCAATCAACCAAATCATGATCAGAGTGATCAAATCATGATCACATTGATTAAATCATGATTAGAGATTGATCGATCGATCAATCTATCAAGTGTTGATATCAGACAAGTAATCAATCAAGTGCAGAATCCGAAATAAACGTCCCATCGCTATTTTTTACAAACTGTCAATCATTAGAAAGTATTGATCAATCAACCAAATCATGATCAGAGTGATCAAATCATGATCACATTGATTAAATCATGATTAGAGATTGACCGATCGATCAATCTATCAAGTGTTGATATCAGACAAGTAATCAATCAAGTGCAGAATCCGAAATAAACGTCCCATCGCTATTTTTACAAACTGTCAATCATTAGAAAGTATTGATCAATCAACCAAATCATGATCAGAGTGATCAAATCATGATCACATGGATTAAATCATGATTACAGATTGATCGATCGATCAATCAATCAAGTGTTGATATCAGACAAGTAATCAATCAAGTGCAGAATCCGAAATAAACGTCCCATCGCTATTTTTACAAACTGTCAATCATTCGATTAATCAATCAATCAAACGATCGATCAATTGATTGATTGATCAATCATGATCACAAACCATCAATCAACCAATACACGTATCGTCTCCATTGAATTTATGAAAGAAAAAAACTTTAATTCGCTTTTATTATGGCACCCTCAACGGAGTTGGGGTGACATATTGTTATTGTTCGTTTCTTTTTTTCTTCTTATTATTATTATATTTATTCTTCCACACTTTTTTGTCCATTCTATTTCTCGGAATTGGCTTGAACAATATTGATGGAACTATACCATAATGTAGACCACCACATTCTATAGTGCAGTGGGATATGGCACCATCAAGATGGCTCCCGTTGCCATGGAAACGAAACAAATGTGAAAAAATCCCGTTTTTAAAATATAACAACAATTCCACGCATATCGTAATCAGGAGTATGTGCACGTAATGCTGTACTGCTAACCTGTACTAGAATATGCTAGAATAAAAATATGTATTTTATTTAACGTGCTTCTTTTCTATACAACAATCGCGCTTTTAAGAGAAAATCGCCACCGACAGAATGAGAAACACTCAGAGTACATATTACTGACATTTCTGCACTTGCGTTAAAGTACATATCAGTGAATGACACACCTGTTAAAATCTACACATTAGCTGAAATCAATCGATAAACATGTAATTTAATTGTACACGCTAAGTTACATGTATTGTGTGATACGCGAGCTATTGAAGAATAAATTGAACAGTTAGTACGCCGCTCCGTCAATATATACACGTGTTGTCTGTCCAACGTCCCCTCTAGAAAGAATATTAATATGCTAAGTCCACGATAATATCCTTGAGTATCACGTGACACCACCTTCCTACTTGCGCGCGTGTCTAATTTTAGATTTAAAAGGATTCCCAAACTATGTATAGAACTGAAACGTATTCAACGGAAGAGAAAAAAAAAAGGGGGGGGGGGGGGTTGTTGTAGTGTGTGTGAAGAAATGCTGATTCCCACATGTATAATAGATATTTGACTTTTGTACACTCATAAGTATTGATGCTACTGTGACCATGTGCAGTACGGGGTGCCATCCTCAGCTATTGCTAGCAATAGCAAATCTAGTGTTAGAATAACTCAGTCGCAATTCATTTTTTTTTTTCGGATGTAAGAGTTGTTCTCAATACTACATGTACAATTGTGCGTGAGATATTTGTCACTGAACAGCACGAAACATATAGAAAATGAAGAAAAAAACCATGCAAAATATGTCATTTTCGGCTATAGAAAGTATTGATCAATCAACCAAATCATGATCAGAGTGATCAAATCATGATCACATTGATTAAATCATGATTAGAGATTGATCGATCGATCAATCTATCAAGTGTTGATATCAGACAAGTAATCAATCAAGTGCAGAATCCGAAATAAACGTCCCATCGCTATTTTTTACAAACTGTCAATCATTAGAAAGTATTGATCAATCAACCAAATCATGATCAGAGTGATCAAATCATGATCACATTGATTAAATCATGATTAGAGATTGACCGATCGATCAATCTATCAAGTGTTGATATCAGACAAGTAATCAATCAAGTGCAGAATCCGAAATAAACGTCCCATCGCTATTTTTACAAACTGTCAATCATTAGAAAGTATTGATCAATCAACCAAATCATGATCAGAGTGATCAAATCATGATCACATGGATTAAATCATGATTACAGATTGATCGATCGATCAATCAATCAAGTGTTGATATCAGACAAGTAATCAATCAAGTGCAGAATCCGAAATAAACGTCCCATCGCTATTTTTACAAACTGTCAATCATTCGATTAATCAATCAATCAAACGATCGATCAATTGATTGATTGATCAATCATGATCACAAACCATCAATCAACCAATACACGTATCGTCTCCATTGAATTTATGAAAGAAAAAAACTTTAATTCGCTTTTATTATGGCACCCTCAACGGAGTTGGGGTGACATATTGTTATTGTTCGTTTCTTTTTTTCTTCTTATTATTATTATATTTATTCTTCCACACTTTTTTGTCCATTCTATTTCTCGGAATTGGCTTGAACAATATTGATGGAACTATACCATAATGTAGACCACCACATTCTATAGTGCAGTGGGATATGGCACCATCAAGATGGCTCCCGTTGCCATGGAAACGAAACAAATGTGAAAAAATCCCGTTTTTAAAATATAACAACAATTCCACGCATATCGTAATCAGGAGTATGTGCACGTAATGCTGTACTGCTAACCTGTACTAGAATATGCTAGAATAAAAATATGTATTTTATTTAACGTGCTTCTTTTCTATACAACAATCGCGCTTTTAAGAGAAAATCGCCACCGACAGAATGAGAAACACTCAGAGTACATATTACTGACATTTCTGCACTTGCGTTAAAGTACATATCAGTGAATGACACACCTGTTAAAATCTACACATTAGCTGAAATCAATCGATAAACATGTAATTTAATTGTACACGATAAGTTACATGTATTGTGTGATACGCGAGCTATTGAAGAATAAATTGAACAGTTAGTACGCCGCTCCGTCAATATATACACGTGTTGTCTGTCCAACGTCCCCTCTAGAAAGAATATTAATATGCTAAGTCCACGATAATATCCTTGAGTATCACGTGACACCACCTTCCTACTTGCGCGCGTGTCTAATTTTAGATTTAAAAGGATTCCCAAACTATGTATAGAACTGAAACGTATTCAACGGAAGAGAAAAAAAAAAGGGGGGGGGGGGGGGGTTGTTGTAGTGTGTGTGAAGAAATGCTGATTCCCACATGTATAATAGATATTTGACTTTTGTACACTCATAAGTATTGATGCTACTGTGACCATGTGCAGTACGGGGTGCCATCCTCAGCTATTGCTAGCAATAGCAAATCTAGTGTTAGAATAACTCAGTCGCAATTCATTTTTTTTTTTCGGATGTAAGAGTTGTTCTCAATACTACATGTACAATTGTGCGTGAGATATTTGTCACTGAACAGCACGAAACATATAGAAAATGAAGAAAAAAACCATGCAAAATATGTCATTTTCGGCTATAGAAAGTATTGATCAATCAACCAAATCATGATCAGAGTGATCAAATCATGATCACATTGATTAAATCATGATTAGAGATTGATCGATCGATCAATCTATCAAGTGTTGATATCAGACAAGTAATCAATCAAGTGCAGAATCCGAAATAAACGTCCCATCGCTATTTTTTACAAACTGTCAATCATTAGAAAGTATTGATCAATCAACCAAATCATGATCAGAGTGATCAAATCATGATCACATTGATTAAATCATGATTAGAGATTGACCGATCGATCAATCTATCAAGTGTTGATATCAGACAAGTAATCAATCAAGTGCAGAATCCGAAATAAACGTCCCATCGCTATTTTTACAAACTGTCAATCATTAGAAAGTATTGATCAATCAACCAAATCATGATCAGAGTGATCAAATCATGATCACATGGATTAAATCATGATTACAGATTGATCGATCGATCAATCAATCAAGTGTTGATATCAGACAAGTAATCAATCAAGTGCAGAATCCGAAATAAACGTCCCATCGCTATTTTTACAAACTGTCAATCATTCGATTAATCAATCAATCAAACGATCGATCAATTGATTGATTGATCAATCATGATCACAAACCATCAATCAACCAATACACGTATCGTCTCCATTGAATTTATGAAAGAAAAAAACTTTAATTCGCTTTTATTATGGCACCCTCAACGGAGTTGGGGTGACATATTGTTATTGTTCGTTTCTTTTTTTCTTCTTATTATTATTATATTTATTCTTCCACACTTTTTTGTCCATTCTATTTCTCGGAATTGGCTTGAACAATATTGATGGAACTATACCATAATGTAGACCACCACATTCTATAGTGCAGTGGGATATGGCACCATCAAGATGGCTCCCGTTGCCATGGAAACGAAACAAATGTGAAAAAATCCCGTTTTTAAAATATAACAACAATTCCACGCATATCGTAATCAGGAGTATGTGCACGTAATGCTGTACTGCTAACCTGTACTAGAATATGCTAGAATAAAAATATGTATTTTATTTAACGTGCTTCTTTTCTATACAACAATCGCGCTTTTAAGAGAAAATCGCCACCGACAGAATGAGAAACACTCAGAGTACATATTACTGACATTTCTGCACTTGCGTTAAAGTACATATCAGTGAATGACACACCTGTTAAAATCTACACATTAGCTGAAATCAATCGATAAACATGTAATTTAATTGTACACGATAAGTTACATGTATTGTGTGATACGCGAGCTATTGAAGAATAAATTGAACAGTTAGTACGCCGCTCCGTCAATATATACACGTGTTGTCTGTCCAACGTCCCCTCTAGAAAGAATATTAATATGCTAAGTCCACGATAATATCCTTGAGTATCACGTGACACCACCTTCCTACTTGCGCGCGTGTCTAATTTTAGATTTAAAAGGATTCCCAAACTATGTATAGAACTGAAACGTATTCAACGGAAGAGAAAAAAAAAAGGGGGGGGGGGGGGTTGTTGTAGTGTGTGTGAAGAAATGCTGATTCCCACATGTATAATAGATATTTGACTTTTGTACACTCATAAGTATTGATGCTACTGTGACCATGTGCAGTACGGGGTGCCATCCTCAGCTATTGCTAGCAATAGCAAATCTAGTGTTAGAATAACTCAGTCGCAATTCATTTTTTTTTTTCGGATGTAAGAGTTGTTCTCAATACTACATGTACAATTGTGCGTGAGATATTTGTCACTGAACAGCACGAAACATATAGAAAATGAAGAAAAAAACCATGCAAAATATGTCATTTTCGGCTATAGAAAGTATTGATCAATCAACCAAATCATGATCAGAGTGATCAAATCATGATCACATTGATTAAATCATGATTAGAGATTGATCGATCGATCAATCTATCAAGTGTTGATATCAGACAAGTAATCAATCAAGTGCAGAATCCGAAATAAACGTCCCATCGCTATTTTTTACAAACTGTCAATCATTAGAAAGTATTGATCAATCAACCAAATCATGATCAGAGTGATCAAATCATGATCACATTGATTAAATCATGATTAGAGATTGACCGATCGATCAATCTATCAAGTGTTGATATCAGACAAGTAATCAATCAAGTGCAGAATCCGAAATAAACGTCCCATCGCTATTTTTACAAACTGTCAATCATTAGAAAGTATTGATCAATCAACCAAATCATGATCAGAGTGATCAAATCATGATCACATGGATTAAATCATGATTACAGATTGATCGATCGATCAATCAATCAAGTGTTGATATCAGACAAGTAATCAATCAAGTGCAGAATCCGAAATAAACGTCCCATCGCTATTTTTACAAACTGTCAATCATTCGATTAATCAATCAATCAAACGATCGATCAATTGATTGATTGATCAATCATGATCACAAACCATCAATCAACCAATACACGTATCGTCTCCATTGAATTTATGAAAGAAAAAAACTTTAATTCGCTTTTATTATGGCACCCTCAACGGAGTTGGGGTGACATATTGTTATTGTTCGTTTCTTTTTTTCTTCTTATTATTATTATATTTATTCTTCCACACTTTTTTGTCCATTCTATTTCTCGGAATTGGCTTGAACAATATTGATGGAACTATACCATAATGTAGACCACCACATTCTATAGTGCAGTGGGATATGGCACCATCAAGATGGCTCCCGTTGCCATGGAAACGAAACAAATGTGAAAAAATCCCGTTTTTAAAATATAACAACAATTCCACGCATATCGTAATCAGGAGTATGTGCACGTAATGCTGTACTGCTAACCTGTACTAGAATATGCTAGAATAAAAATATGTATTTTATTTAACGTGCTTCTTTTCTATACAACAATCGCGCTTTTAAGAGAAAATCGCCACCGACAGAATGAGAAACACTCAGAGTACATATTACTGACATTTCTGCACTTGCGTTAAAGTACATATCAGTGAATGACACACCTGTTAAAATCTACACATTAGCTGAAATCAATCGATAAACATGTAATTTAATTGTACACGATAAGTTACATGTATTGTGTGATACGCGAGCTATTGAAGAATAAATTGAACAGTTAGTACGCCGCTCCGTCAATATATACACGTGTTGTCTGTCCAACGTCCCCTCTAGAAAGAATATTAATATGCTAAGTCCACGATAATATCCTTGAGTATCACGTGACACCACCTTCCTACTTGCGCGCGTGTCTAATTTTAGATTTAAAAGGATTCCCAAACTATGTATAGAACTGAAACGTATTCAACGGAAGAGAAAAAAAAAAGGGGGGGGGGGGGGGTTGTTGTAGTGTGTGTGAAGAAATGCTGATTCCCACATGTATAATAGATATTTGACTTTTGTACACTCATAAGTATTGATGCTACTGTGACCATGTGCAGTACGGGGTGCCATCCTCAGCTATTGCTAGCAATAGCAAATCTAGTGTTAGAATAACTCAGTCGCAATTCATTTTTTTTTTTCGGATGTAAGAGTTGTTCTCAATACTACATGTACAATTGTGCGTGAGATATTTGTCACTGAACAGCACGAAACATATAGAAAATGAAGAAAAAAACCATGCAAAATATGTCATTTTCGGCTATAGAAAGTATTGATCAATCAACCAAATCATGATCAGAGTGATCAAATCATGATCACATTGATTAAATCATGATTAGAGATTGATCGATCGATCAATCTATCAAGTGTTGATATCAGACAAGTAATCAATCAAGTGCAGAATCCGAAATAAACGTCCCATCGCTATTTTTTACAAACTGTCAATCATTAGAAAGTATTGATCAATCAACCAAATCATGATCAGAGTGATCAAATCATGATCACATTGATTAAATCATGATTAGAGATTGACCGATCGATCAATCTATCAAGTGTTGATATCAGACAAGTAATCAATCAAGTGCAGAATCCGAAATAAACGTCCCATCGCTATTTTTACAAACTGTCAATCATTAGAAAGTATTGATCAATCAACCAAATCATGATCAGAGTGATCAAATCATGATCACATGGATTAAATCATGATTACAGATTGATCGATCGATCAATCAATCAAGTGTTGATATCAGACAAGTAATCAATCAAGTGCAGAATCCGAAATAAACGTCCCATCGCTATTTTTACAAACTGTCAATCATTCGATTAATCAATCAATCAAACGATCGATCAATTGATTGATTGATCAATCATGATCACAAACCATCAATCAACCAATACACGTATCGTCTCCATTGAATTTATGAAAGAAAAAAACTTTAATTCGCTTTTATTATGGCACCCTCAACGGAGTTGGGGTGACATATTGTTATTGTTCGTTTCTTTTTTTCTTCTTATTATTATTATATTTATTCTTCCACACTTTTTTGTCCATTCTATTTCTCGGAATTGGCTTGAACAATATTGATGGAACTATACCATAATGTAGACCACCACATTCTATAGTGCAGTGGGATATGGCACCATCAAGATGGCTCCCGTTGCCATGGAAACGAAACAAATGTGAAAAAATCCCGTTTTTAAAATATAACAACAATTCCACGCATATCGTAATCAGGAGTATGTGCACGTAATGCTGTACTGCTAACCTGTACTAGAATATGCTAGAATAAAAATATGTATTTTATTTAACGTGCTTCTTTTCTATACAACAATCGCGCTTTTAAGAGAAAATCGCCACCGACAGAATGAGAAACACTCAGAGTACATATTACTGACATTTCTGCACTTGCGTTAAAGTACATATCAGTGAATGACACACCTGTTAAAATCTACACATTAGCTGAAATCAATCGATAAACATGTAATTTAATTGTACACGATAAGTTACATGTATTGTGTGATACGCGAGCTATTGAAGAATAAATTGAACAGTTAGTACGCCGCTCCGTCAATATATACACGTGTTGTCTGTCCAACGTCCCCTCTAGAAAGAATATTAATATGCTAAGTCCACGATAATATCCTTGAGTATCACGTGACACCACCTTCCTACTTGCGCGCGTGTCTAATTTTAGATTTAAAAGGATTCCCAAACTATGTATAGAACTGAAACGTATTCAACGGAAGAGAAAAAAAAAAGGGGGGGGGGGTTGTTGTAGTGTGTGTGAAGAAATGCTGATTCCCACATGTATAATAGATATTTGACTTTTGTACACTCATAAGTATTGATGCTACTGTGACCATGTGCAGTACGGGGTGCCATCCTCAGCTATTGCTAGCAATAGCAAATCTAGTGTTAGAATAACTCAGTCGCAATTCATTTTTTTTTTTCGGATGTAAGAGTTGTTCTCAATACTACATGTACAATTGTGCGTGAGATATTTGTCACTGAACAGCACGAAACATATAGAAAATGAAGAAAAAAACCATGCAAAATATGTCATTTTCGGCTATAGAAAGTATTGATCAATCAACCAAATCATGATCAGAGTGATCAAATCATGATCACATTGATTAAATCATGATTAGAGATTGATCGATCGATCAATCTATCAAGTGTTGATATCAGACAAGTAATCAATCAAGTGCAGAATCCGAAATAAACGTCCCATCGCTATTTTTTACAAACTGTCAATCATTAGAAAGTATTGATCAATCAACCAAATCATGATCAGAGTGATCAAATCATGATCACATTGATTAAATCATGATTAGAGATTGACCGATCGATCAATCTATCAAGTGTTGATATCAGACAAGTAATCAATCAAGTGCAGAATCCGAAATAAACGTCCCATCGCTATTTTTACAAACTGTCAATCATTAGAAAGTATTGATCAATCAACCAAATCATGATCAGAGTGATCAAATCATGATCACATGGATTAAATCATGATTACAGATTGATCGATCGATCAATCAATCAAGTGTTGATATCAGACAAGTAATCAATCAAGTGCAGAATCCGAAATAAACGTCCCATCGCTATTTTTACAAACTGTCAATCATTCGATTAATCAATCAATCAAACGATCGATCAATTGATTGATTGATCAATCATGATCACAAACCATCAATCAACCAATACACGTATCGTCTCCATTGAATTTATGAAAGAAAAAAACTTTAATTCGCTTTTATTATGGCACCCTCAACGGAGTTGGGGTGACATATTGTTATTGTTCGTTTCTTTTTTTCTTCTTATTATTATTATATTTATTCTTCCACACTTTTTTGTCCATTCTATTTCTCGGAATTGGCTTGAACAATATTGATGGAACTATACCATAATGTAGACCACCACATTCTATAGTGCAGTGGGATATGGCACCATCAAGATGGCTCCCGTTGCCATGGAAACGAAACAAATGTGAAAAAATCCCGTTTTTAAAATATAACAACAATTCCACGCATATCGTAATCAGGAGTATGTGCACGTAATGCTGTACTGCTAACCTGTACTAGAATATGCTAGAATAAAAATATGTATTTTATTTAACGTGCTTCTTTTCTATACAACAATCGCGCTTTTAAGAGAAAATCGCCACCGACAGAATGAGAAACACTCAGAGTACATATTACTGACATTTCTGCACTTGCGTTAAAGTACATATCAGTGAATGACACACCTGTTAAAATCTACACATTAGCTGAAATCAATCGATAAACATGTAATTTAATTGTACACGATAAGTTACATGTATTGTGTGATACGCGAGCTATTGAAGAATAAATTGAACAGTTAGTACGCCGCTCCGTCAATATATACACGTGTTGTCTGTCCAACGTCCCCTCTAGAAAGAATATTAATATGCTAAGTCCACGATAATATCCTTGAGTATCACGTGACACCACCTTCCTACTTGCGCGCGTGTCTAATTTTAGATTTAAAAGGATTCCCAAACTATGTATAGAACTGAAACGTATTCAACGGAAGAGAAAAAAAAAAGGGGGGGGGGGTTGTTGTAGTGTGTGTGAAGAAATGCTGATTCCCACATGTATAATAGATATTTGACTTTTGTACACTCATAAGTATTGATGCTACTGTGACCATGTGCAGTACGGGGTGCCATCCTCAGCTATTGCTAGCAATAGCAAATCTAGTGTTAGAATAACTCAGTCGCAATTCATTTTTTTTTTTCGGATGTAAGAGTTGTTCTCAATACTACATGTACAATTGTGCGTGAGATATTTGTCACTGAACAGCACGAAACATATAGAAAATGAAGAAAAAAACCATGCAAAATATGTCATTTTCGGCTATAGAAAGTATTGATCAATCAACCAAATCATGATCAGAGTGATCAAATCATGATCACATTGATTAAATCATGATTAGAGATTGATCGATCGATCAATCTATCAAGTGTTGATATCAGACAAGTAATCAATCAAGTGCAGAATCCGAAATAAACGTCCCATCGCTATTTTTTACAAACTGTCAATCATTAGAAAGTATTGATCAATCAACCAAATCATGATCAGAGTGATCAAATCATGATCACATTGATTAAATCATGATTAGAGATTGACCGATCGATCAATCTATCAAGTGTTGATATCAGACAAGTAATCAATCAAGTGCAGAATCCGAAATAAACGTCCCATCGCTATTTTTACAAACTGTCAATCATTAGAAAGTATTGATCAATCAACCAAATCATGATCAGAGTGATCAAATCATGATCACATGGATTAAATCATGATTACAGATTGATCGATCGATCAATCAATCAAGTGTTGATATCAGACAAGTAATCAATCAAGTGCAGAATCCGAAATAAACGTCCCATCGCTATTTTTACAAACTGTCAATCATTCGATTAATCAATCAATCAAACGATCGATCAATTGATTGATTGATCAATCATGATCACAAACCATCAATCAACCAATACACGTATCGTCTCCATTGAATTTATGAAAGAAAAAAACTTTAATTCGCTTTTATTATGGCACCCTCAACGGAGTTGGGGTGACATATTGTTATTGTTCGTTTCTTTTTTTCTTCTTATTATTATTATATTTATTCTTCCACACTTTTTTGTCCATTCTATTTCTCGGAATTGGCTTGAACAATATTGATGGAACTATACCATAATGTAGACCACCACATTCTATAGTGCAGTGGGATATGGCACCATCAAGATGGCTCCCGTTGCCATGGAAACGAAACAAATGTGAAAAAATCCCGTTTTTAAAATATAACAACAATTCCACGCATATCGTAATCAGGAGTATGTGCACGTAATGCTGTACTGCTAACCTGTACTAGAATATGCTAGAATAAAAATATGTATTTTATTTAACGTGCTTCTTTTCTATACAACAATCGCGCTTTTAAGAGAAAATCGCCACCGACAGAATGAGAAACACTCAGAGTACATATTACTGACATTTCTGCACTTGCGTTAAAGTACATATCAGTGAATGACACACCTGTTAAAATCTACACATTAGCTGAAATCAATCGATAAACATGTAATTTAATTGTACACGATAAGTTACATGTATTGTGTGATACGCGAGCTATTGAAGAATAAATTGAACAGTTAGTACGCCGCTCCGTCAATATATACACGTGTTGTCTGTCCAACGTCCCCTCTAGAAAGAATATTAATATGCTAAGTCCACGATAATATCCTTGAGTATCACGTGACACCACCTTCCTACTTGCGCGCGTGTCTAATTTTAGATTTAAAAGGATTCCCAAACTATGTATAGAACTGAAACGTATTCAACGGAAGAGAAAAAAAAAAGGGGGGGGGGGGGTTGTTGTAGTGTGTGTGAAGAAATGCTGATTCCCACATGTATAATAGATATTTGACTTTTGTACACTCATAAGTATTGATGCTACTGTGACCATGTGCAGTACGGGGGTGCCATCCTCAGCTATTGCTAGCAATAGCAAATCTAGTGTTAGAATAACTCAGTCGCAATTCATTTTTTTTTTTCGGATGTAAGAGTTGTTCTCAATACTACATGTACAATTGTGCGTGAGATATTTGTCACTGAACAGCACGAAACATATAGAAAATGAAGAAAAAAACCATGCAAAATATGTCATTTTCGGCTATAGAAAGTATTGATCAATCAACCAAATCATGATCAGAGTGATCAAATCATGATCACATTGATTAAATCATGATTAGAGATTGATCGATCGATCAATCTATCAAGTGTTGATATCAGACAAGTAATCAATCAAGTGCAGAATCCGAAATAAACGTCCCATCGCTATTTTTTACAAACTGTCAATCATTAGAAAGTATTGATCAATCAACCAAATCATGATCAGAGTGATCAAATCATGATCACATTGATTAAATCATGATTAGAGATTGACCGATCGATCAATCTATCAAGTGTTGATATCAGACAAGTAATCAATCAAGTGCAGAATCCGAAATAAACGTCCCATCGCTATTTTTACAAACTGTCAATCATTAGAAAGTATTGATCAATCAACCAAATCATGATCAGAGTGATCAAATCATGATCACATGGATTAAATCATGATTACAGATTGATCGATCGATCAATCAATCAAGTGTTGATATCAGACAAGTAATCAATCAAGTGCAGAATCCGAAATAAACGTCCCATCGCTATTTTTACAAACTGTCAATCATTCGATTAATCAATCAATCAAACGATCGATCAATTGATTGATTGATCAATCATGATCACAAACCATCAATCAACCAATACACGTATCGTCTCCATTGAATTTATGAAAGAAAAAAACTTTAATTCGCTTTTATTATGGCACCCTCAACGGAGTTGGGGTGACATATTGTTATTGTTCGTTTCTTTTTTTCTTCTTATTATTATTATATTTATTCTTCCACACTTTTTTGTCCATTCTATTTCTCGGAATTGGCTTGAACAATATTGATGGAACTATACCATAATGTAGACCACCACATTCTATAGTGCAGTGGGATATGGCACCATCAAGATGGCTCCCGTTGCCATGGAAACGAAACAAATGTGAAAAAATCCCGTTTTTAAAATATAACAACAATTCCACGCATATCGTAATCAGGAGTATGTGCACGTAATGCTGTACTGCTAACCTGTACTAGAATATGCTAGAATAAAAATATGTATTTTATTTAACGTGCTTCTTTTCTATACAACAATCGCGCTTTTAAGAGAAAATCGCCACCGACAGAATGAGAAACACTCAGAGTACATATTACTGACATTTCTGCACTTGCGTTAAAGTACATATCAGTGAATGACACACCTGTTAAAATCTACACATTAGCTGAAATCAATCGATAAACATGTAATTTAATTGTACACGATAAGTTACATGTATTGTGTGATACGCGAGCTATTGAAGAATAAATTGAACAGTTAGTACGCCGCTCCGTCAATATATACACGTGTTGTCTGTCCAACGTCCCCTCTAGAAAGAATATTAATATGCT
>NW_027267700.1:0-30757 GCF_963676685.1 Mytilus edulis
TAAGAATTGAATAAGTACATTTTGTATGATGCGCGGAAGTGCTTCATTCTAAAAATGTACGCACGGTCAACGCTTTTACAACCCTATAAAGTTACAAAAAGAAGCATTCAATACTTATAATTACATTTTTTAGCTATGATTATGAAAACACGAATTTTATATATTTTATTATTTAATTCACCTGTGCACTTTATTATTGGAGCACGTGTTATCATGAATACAAAGTGGTATTGAGCAATGCAACTGCTTACGGAATAACACGTGATGTGCAGTTAGCCAATCAGAATAAAATATTATAATGAAACATACATCTAATGTAATTATATACTAATAACAATCTATGCTTGAACAAAAGCTATACTCAATACTTTTCCCTTTTCCTTTTAATCCCTCGCTTTCACCCTTTAGCAAGATTTATAGATTATCGTTGATAGGTTAATAGTTATAAATAACGACGGAACAATTCAAATTATAAAAAGATTATATTCAAGCGAGTACTTTAGCATTACCTGTTGTGTTCCAATATTACCAACTACAACTGACACTGATATATCTTTCAACTGATAATAAGTAGGCTGACATTTCAATTCTGAAAATATAACTAACTTTGATAATATGATTTAATGGTTTGAGGTCGGCTTCTAAGACACATATTTTACCTTTTATAAATTAAAAGAACGCCACTAACTGTGAGAATGTTAACTGAGCAATGAATTGGGTTCATAAGCAACATTTTTTTCTGAATTTGATATATGTTGATGACTAATTGGTGGCCGTCTGTTGTCTTTTTGTCTTTCGTCAGGTGTTGTCTTTTTGACAAACATTTTTGTCCACATTTTCGTTCTGAGTTTTATTCGTGATACATACAAAGAAATCGACAACATGCAAAACTCAGCATCATGAGAGGAAGTGATCAAACATGTTTTTATGGAAATATTCTTTATAAAGCACAAAGGTGTCAGTATTCACCTCAGAAACTTACAAAACCTTTGAATAAACTTATTTAGAAGGGATATAATTACGATACTGTTGTCAAGTCATTAAAGATTGCATATTTTGGCGTTAATATTGATTCACTGATAAGGTCTTTGCATCGGAACTAAACACATTTATTCTAAAAACAGTTGTTTGCATGACACGGGTTATGTTCGTCTCATATATGTTATAATGGTATGATACCAAACCCTAACGGGAAGGATTGTGCCTGCTGTGCATATGATGAAATCATAATCTTTCAGTCAGTTTAATTGAAGTCTGGAGTTGGCATGTCAGTTAACTGCTAGTAGTCTGTTGTTATTTATGTATTATTGTCATTTTGTTTATTTTCTTTAGTTACATCTTTTGACATCAGACTCGGACTTCTCTTGAACTGAATTTTAATGTGCGTATTGTTATGCGTTTACTTTTCTACATTGGTTAGAGGTATAGGGGGAGGGTTGAGATCTCACAAACATGTTTAACCCCGCCGCATTGGAAATTAGTATGGCGTTCATTATCACTGGACTAGTATATATTTGTTTAGGGGCCAGCTGAAGGACGCCTCCGGGTGCGGGAATTGCTCGCTACATTGAAGACCTGTTGGTGACCCTCTGCTGTTGTTTTTTATTTGGTCGGGTTGTTGTCTCTTTGACACATTCCCCATTTCCATTCTCAATTTTATGGTTTGTATCAATTAGTTTTAAGCCAAAAAAACAACATTACATTCTTGTTCTTTGTACTTTGGTGAATAGTTGTTTCTTGGCAATGAATGTCTTATCTCATCTAAATATTTGTGTTTTAGAGAATTCAATGTTGTCGGCAAATCTGTTATTGTAAATATCTAATTTATTTTCAATTCATTTTAGATTTCTTAAAGAATATGTTTTCCAAGTGATATAGCTTACATATTAATCCAAGTAAATATGTATATTTCTATTTTATTAAAGCTTTCGTTTGGTTGCTGTAACATTGTTGTTCTTCCAATATTTTCTTATATTGGTTTTGATAGATGCTAAATTCAGAATCGGTCTACAAAATAAACTAAATCATACCTGGAAGAGATTCATGATTAGGATTCAGGTGTAACATCTCTTCCCTTTCAAAGGCCTGCAAATAAAAACACAAAGTTGTAGCATTAATAAACACATTTTCAGCTTTAGAAGTCATTTCTGAATGCTGTTAGCAAAGAAAATTATATGTAGTATACTTTTACAAATGAAACTAGTATTTAATACTACAACAGCTTTATAACGACAGTAAATATAATTATATCAGATTGATCTATTGTCAAATACAATAACCATTCAGTCAGAAACTCAATTGTCCCAACAATCATGACAATCATTACTATTATTCTATCAACAATAAATTTAAATACAAGATATAGAGTAGTGCAATAGTAGTATGTATAGTATGTTGTACATTTTAAAAAACAACACAACTTTATTGCATCAAAAATATACTTGGAATTTATTTAGCGCAAACAAAAATGAAATCGATCTTTGCATATCGATGATGCACATCAAAGTTACTCTTGATTAAAATTCTAAATAAAATCAATGGAACTTTTTCGGAGCTAGATGCCCTCAGAAGTAGATAGATATATATTTATAGTACATCTAGCAATTATAGGTCAAATATCAACACAATTGATTAACTTATGGTGGTAAAAACAGAAAAAAATATTTCTCAGGATTAAATGATCTTGTTTTCTATTTCCGTCTACTATTTTCCTTAATCACGATAAAAAAAACAAAGAAAAAGTATCTGCAGTAATTTAATTTGTTCGAGGAAACTTTTTCATGAACTTTTTATTACGAGCGATTTAATTTTTTTTGAATAAAGAACAACTATATTCTGTATGTAAACTAGAGGCTCTCAAGAGCCTGTATCGCAAACCTGATTCTACTTGGGTTTTTGAAATCATATATAAAATAAAATAAACATTTTCTATAAAGTAACAACACTTGGCCAGCACCTCATTAAGAAAGGAACATTTATGCTATGTTTGCTTTTATTCAATTCAGTGGTTTTCTAAAAGAAGACATTTGTATGTTTGTCCCATAGGGTCCTATGTTAAACCAAATCTCCTGCTGGAAGCCATCTTGGATGATGGATCGGATATAAAGTAACAACACTTGGTCAGCATCTCATAAGAAACATTCATGCCATGTTTGGTTTCATTCCACTCAGTGCTTCTCTTAAAGAAGTCATGTGTATGCATTTCCCGTAGGGTCCTTTGTTAAACTAGGTCCCCCCGCTGGGGACCATCTTGAATAATGGATCGGCTACAAAGTAACACTTGGTCAACACCTCATAAGGAACATTCATGCCATGTTTGATTTCATTCCATGCAGTGGTTCTCTAGAAGACGTTCAAAATGTAGAAAGTTAACGCCGACGACGGACGACGGACGACAGACGACACACGACAGACGCCAAGTGATTAGAAAAGCTCACTTGGCCCTTCGAGTCAGGTGAGCTAAAACACGATATAGTTGTAATAATTAAATTTAGGCATGCAAATGTAGTATTAAAAGCATAAATTACCCTAATAGTATCGTTGTCATAACAGAGAAACCTGATATCTTTTAGAGACGTATTACTGAGATCAAACTGATGGACACAGTAGTACATTGTCTTTGCAACAACATCTCGAGGATAGTTGAAATTCCCTGTTCCTAACGCGGGAAATACAATAGACGTGTATGTCGATGCTCTTTGTAAACAACTGGTGACACATTTGGATAACATCTTTGATAAAAAGCAAAGAAAGTCGTCATTAGAAATAAAATCGTTGTGATACTTTTTTGACAAGAAACAAAAACTCATCTGAAAACAACCTGTTTTACACTAACACCGTATACAGTTTTTACCTTTTTTATTAATCAGTTTTTAATCCCTGATTAAAGACCAAAACAAATAAATACAGATATTTTAGTCGTTAACATCTAGATCCAACGAGACTTAAAGCATACCAGAGTATTTTTTGAACATGTTTCATAAAAATACAATTGATTTCACCCTTTTTTACTACAAACATTTTTTTTGTATTGTTTTTAAGATTTTGAATTAGTATATATTGTTATTTTTTCACTTTATTGTTTTTATCTTGCATAACAAATAGTTTCCATCTAACCATTTCCAAATTACTAGTAGTTGATATAAGTTATCATTCTATGACAGAGAATCAACAAAGATACAACCCACTGCATTTGTTTGCACCTGCCCTAAGTCAGGAATCTGATGTTCCGTAGTTTTCGCTTGTTGGTGTGGTTCAAAAGTGTTTCTAGTTCTCGTTTTTTATATAATAGATTATACCATTGGTTTTCCCGTTTAAATGGTTTTACACCTTTCATTTTTGGTGTCGTTATAGCTGGCTGATCGGTGCGAGTCAAGGTTCAGTGTTGAAGACCGTACCTTGACCGTTAACGGTTTACTTTTATAAATTGTGGCTTGGATAGAGAGTTGTCTCACTGGTAGTCGTACCACATCTTCGTATATATTATGCTTATCATTTGGTACACCAGATGTATAAACTACTTTGTTGTCATCCCACTCACTTTCTCAAAACCAGGCCTCCAATTAAAAAGAGCAGCTAGATATAATTCTGTGCATTGCAGTTTGTATCCTTTAACGACAGCAATTTCACCATGTTGAATCCCACCTGTGTATTTCTTCTTTATTTCGGTTAAAAGTTCGTCTCCAGCAACTTTTATTATACTTTTACCTACTGGTCCTGATAAATCTAAATCTCCGTTTGACGAACAAATTATCACATCGGCCTACAAACAAAAACTTTGTGTCTTGTTATTTTAAAACTTTTACATGTTTCGTCCCCGATGGTATCACCAGCCCAGTAGTCAGCACTTCGGTGTTGACATGAATATCAATTATATGGTCATTTTTATAAATTTTCTGTTTACAAAACTTTGAATTTTTCGAAAAACTAAGGATTTTCTTACCCCAGCAGTAGATTACCTTAGCCGTATTTGGCACAACTTTTTGGAATTTTGGGTCCTAAATGCTCTTCAACTTTGTATTTATTTGGCTTTTTGAACTATTTTGATCTGAGCGTCACTGATGAGTCTTATGTAGACGAAACGCGCGTCTGCCGTATAAAATTATAATCCTGGTACCTTTGATAACTATTAAAGAATTGAACTAAAACGTTGCATAAACCATTAACACATTGATAGAATTTCATTTACTCTTGACTGCTTTAAAAAATGTGTTAATCTGTTTTTAATCTTTTTTTTTTCAAATTTCCATTCAATATATGGAACGTTTTGATTAAATTTGATGTTCATACTGAAAAACATGTATTTATATTGACAAATTACTTTAAATATATGACATTAGAACAATTAAAGAGGAACTTAATTCAAGTTTTGTAACTAGCCTTTTGTTGTCCTAGATCTTCTCTCTTAATCAGATGAACTGTAGTTCCATTGCTGAATACAACTGGACCATTTTTTGACATGGGTTTTGCTATCGTTTTTTTCTCTTCCGTCTTTTTCTTTTCCGATCTTTTTCTGTCTTTAATTATATGAAAATATAAACAATGGAAATTCAATACTTCTTCTCTTTTTGAAAAAAATGTGCTCTCTTATGTTTAATTCTATATCAAAGATTGGTTTTCGTTTGGGTTCTTTTTTGCACATGTTTTTGATCAAATTGATTTACATAAAAATCGTGTATATTTGAGGGCGATAAGCCGAGATTATCCCGATTTGGTGGTAAATCATACTCAAATTTTACGATTTAAGATTATGTGATGAAAATAGACGATTTGATATTCTCTTAATATCTATAAGCTTCATAAAAGAAAATTACTGGTATACTAATCTTAATTTATTCAAAAAGAGAGGAGAAATATACCAAAGGGATTATTCAAAATGAAATCGATATAATGTGAAAACGCCATGGTACCGTTAAGTTGCTCATGTTAGTCCTCAATGTTCAACGTTATATGTTGCCTATAACAACGTGTACACTCATATTGAATTACACATGTTACTTTAAAACGTTTAATAGTTTTGTTTTAACGTTTTCACGATAAATAGATAAAACCAAGAAACCTCTCTTTTTCATCTGATAAAAAAATATTTAATACCGTTTCGTTTTATGTCTTCAATGCTTGGCGCATGGTGTATTCATCGTCTGTTTCTTTCAGCCTTGTGTTACTATTACGACTCTGTAAGCTATTTGCTGTATTGACTGCCACAACAGTTCTTGAGTCCGAATCTATTGGATCTAAAAGGCAGCGACTGTGTCAGGTTCATTGAACAGTAAATGCAAACCTGGTTTCGATACGTTGTAATTTTCCTTTTGTATTTTACTGATTATGATGTCAATGTCTAATTTTGCGTTTTTTATTCCATCTTTAGTGCCTTGTACTTGAACTGAATGATCTTCGAATGTTATTTTTAGTCGATCATCACTGTACTTCACCTCTAATTCTTTAAGCCGGTCCTTGCAATGAAGTTTGAGAAATCTTAATTGGAATTCATCTGTTACATTTATATCTTCTTCATTGGTACTATGTTCTTTGATAAAGCTTTGAATCTCAGTAATGATATATTTGATTACATCATAAGTTGAAGTTACAATAATTTTAGTATCTTCAGAATCATCGATGATGCAAATATCTTTATATGAATCTTTCAAAGCTGTACATTTTGCTTCCCAATCACTAAGTTCGAGAACGTGTTTGTTGGAATCATCAAGTCCAATTGTACGTTCGACAACATATTTTCTTAAAATGTCTTCAATTACGCTTTTGTTTTCTTCTTCTGATGTACAAATTACTATCTCTTTATGTTTGACCTCAAATGTGGCAGACATATTACTTTCGAGTAACTTTTGGTCAGCTAAGTTTGCAACGACTGTATTTTGCAGCAATTCACAACAGTGGTATGCAACGTTTTTCATTGTCCAAATGTGGTAACTGTTTTTCTCTGTAAATATTATGCTTTTTGCCCTTTCAATGTCTTCTAATTGGCCCGTAAAAGAAATGCCCCCAATCACTTGGTCCAACTCATACTTGAAGTCAAATGCGATGTCATCGAGTTTTTCAAATTTGTTCTCTTTCAATAAGAGCTTTACTTCCGTCGGTTTCAGTTTTACAGAACCTGATGTGAGTTTATTTGCCCGGTTTATTGTTTCTTCTATATCCTGTAATCTATTATATGCTTGATTGTAAAAGCTTTCAACGATATCACATTTGCCTATGAATATAATAGTAATAGATTCAGACTCTTCAGGAATGATGATTTTCAAATCCTCTAGCTTGTGAGCTTCTTTTGATTCATTTAGATGCCTTAAACACAATTCTTTTGTGTCCTCAGGAATTTGAAGCTCCAGTTTTTTAACATTTTTGATAATACAGTCTTCCCAGACGTTCTGTATGTCTTCTGTCCACTGTTTGACTTTTTGTCGTATATCTTTCTCTTTAGGATTGAGGGTACATTCAATAATTATTTCGTCTTTGATTATCAAATGAGCATGATGCTTTTCTAATAGTTCATTGCATACCGATGTAATATCAATAACATATGATTTGATATATAGATCTTCGATACACGGTTTAAATGGCGCAGGAATAGAGACTGTATGTAGATTTTGATCCCAGAATATGCCATGGCTACAGTTGTATAAGATCGATGTTGTGATACAGTTTCCCTCTATCGTTATCTTTGGCACTTTTACAAATTCATCAAGATCTAAAATATATGTCATTTTAAATTTCAATTCATTCAGAGTTTGTAAATAAAAACATGTTTCTAACCTGATGATGTTTTTATCAATGATTCATTGAGAGATTCTTTTTGAGAGGCAACTTTAAACAAAAGTAAGCAAACTAAAGCGTACATCCGAGCAGTTTAAACTACATATTTTATCGATAACATGAAAGCATAATTAACGAGAAATGTACCAAAACATTTCTTGTATAGCTTGTGTACTCTTAAGATGCAAGCTTATGTATATATAAATCCTTGCATCAAAAATATCAACTAGTTGAATCAAATAGAAATTCAATGAGTAACGCGATAAACTTATATTCCTAATTAATAAAAATAGTCATAAATCATGTTATATTTTGATTTCCCCACCGAAAAATGCAATCCTTTATCTCAACAATTAAACACAACCTTGTTCTTTCTTAAACTTCACAGAATACAACCCATCCTCAGTCTTGCGCAGTCTTAAAATAACTAGATTCTTCGCTCGAAGGTAGGTTTTGAGAGACTTCTCTGACAAGGGTTCGTCATCAAAACTGATAATTGCACTCCTTGGGGGATCCAATTCCTCAAATACGAGTGAACATTCCTTTATTTTTCTTGATTCACAGGCTTTTGTAAGTGCATTTATGTCTGCAATAAGTAGTATAAAAAAAAAATAATAAGGGCATAAAACAAACCTTTTTGTCAGTTATGGCTTATATCTTTAGATTGGGTTTCACACATTTCTTACATTATAGATTGTTATGATATTTAAGGGGAAACAGTTCATCAGGAATTATTAAAAAGACGAGTATCATTTACAATCATGAAAAAGGTTGGAATTAACAAACCTTAACCAATATTGCAGCTGCATGGGAATTTGTTATTCTTGATGGAATGAGAGGCGGAAGGAGTTGAGACTCATACATTTTCTGATTTTTTAAAGACTTTTTTCTAAATTTTCATAAACTCTACAAGATTACTGCTAAAATCAACATACTCTTCGCTATTGCTATTTCGAATAACAGCACCGAATATTTTTAGGCCATGCAGAAAAAGAGTCTTAATTTTGTGAATTAATAAAATGTTATAGCGCCGCTGGAGACGAAAAGAAATCTTTTAAGTTGTTTTTAAAGTTTATCAGGAGATTTCAAGAGTTTTATGTTATTTTGTTAGTAATATTTTGAGATATTACAGATGAGTCTGTTATTCGTTTTGTATGGTACTTTTTTACTTGGTATTGTGTTAGCCAACAAGAGAATAGTAGAAAGCAATGGAACTTAACGACTGGTGATATGTAAGATATGAAAGTTGATATTACATATTTTGTTTTATTTTGAATATCAACAATAATAGAAAACCAAACTTTTTCAAAAATAAATCGGAAAAAACATCCGCGCTAGAATCAAAACATAAGAGTTTTCTTTGTAGTTCATTTTCAAACGGAGCTTAATTAGTTATCAAAGGTACCAGGATTATAATTCAGTACGCCAGACGCGCGTTTAGTCTACATAAGACTTGAGATTGTTATGCATATAATTTATATATTTTTAATACACAGGTAAAATAGCTACGGACGTAAAACGTCTGTAAAAAATCCGTAAAACGTCCGTATTATACGGCACATCTACGGACGAATAGTACCACGGACGTAAAACGTCCATTGCTTCCCATCCGTAAAACGTCCGTAAAACGTCCGTAATACGGATATTTAGTACCACGTCCGTATTACGGATATTTAGTACCACGTCCGTATTACGGACGTTTAGTACCACGGACGTAATACGGATGTTTTGTACCACGGACGTATAACGTCTATTATAATTATGCATTATAAAATATATATATATATTATATTATATAACACACTTATTGTAGTATATATAACACACTTATTATAGTGTATAGTATAGTTTGATTTTTATGTAACAGTTGCATTGTATTGCTGAAACTTTTGATGGAACTGTCAATGATAAAATGCTATACTTTTTTTTAAGGTGATGATACTTTTTATTTGCATTTCCTTATATCATGTATATAGTCTCCTAGTGTTCTATCTAAAAAAAATATTCTGATGCAATACACATACAAGGATTTTGTCAAAGAACTTTCTGTCATACAGTGACTTGTTGTTTAACAAGTTGAATATTGATGATATCTTTTTAAACATTTTACATGATATTTCAAGAGTAAATCAACAATAATCAGAAGTATTTCAGTGGTGGTCTTTGGTTCATATTTTGCTTTCATGTATTAACTTGATAAAATAAGGCTCTTAGTTTTCTCTATTTGTCATGTCCAAACCCTTTCACAACACACTATATAGTTCATTTGTTTCATTGTTGGAGGACATATGGATACCTATAATAGCTCAATATCACATCATGTGAACTCTGGTGGATATTTTTCTCATTGGCAATTCAACCAAATGTCCTTACTTTTATAAGTCCTTTTAATTATATATCAAGAGTAATTGATCTCAAGAGTATAAATTGAGAATACTGTAATGTTTCCTTTTTACAGTTTTGAATGTATCCTTTTTCTTCAAACTTTCTTAGAACAAACATAATCTTCTTCAAAGTTCAAAATTTTATTTCCAAGGATTTATATTCACATTATAATTTCTCTACTTTCCAAGTCTATGAATGTCAAAATAAATGTCTTCTTTGTAAATTTAAACGTTCTATTTTTTGTAAAATTCCCAAGTTTGTGAGGTAGTCTTCTGTGTCCTGTATTCATGGTATTGGTTATTCTTCACCATGTTCACTGTGATGGTAACTGAAATAAAATATTCATAAAGAATATAAATCTAACTTCCATGAATTACATAAGCTAATTGTTATATGTTTGCAAATTCATTCTGTTAATGCAAAATCATTAACTGGTCGTTTTTTTTTTTTGCTTATTTGAATGTCCAGTGGCAAATATTTTATGTTTTCTAAATAACAACGTTAACTTATCAAAACATAATATTGGCCAGTCTGACTAGGTAAGTTTGTAATGTAAATGCTATGATAGTCTGAATTTCTGACATCTCAAGTGTGTGTGTATGGAGCAGAAGGAGGCGAGCAGAGTAAGGCTTAATGCATGCATTGAATCGGAAAGTGAGAAAAATAAGCAACACTGTACATGTACAATTAAACTTGAAACAGTTTTAGGTAGATAACATAAAATTATTTAAATGAACTGCAATTCTACAGATGAACTTACTTTGATATCAGGTCTGTTTTGCAGGGCATTCACACCTACATGACATACATGTTCACCAGTAATATCAATCCTTGCCAATAATGTCCTTTCCTTTCATTTGGTAACAAGCTAAAATTGTATATATATATATAAATTAATCAAGAAGTCCAGACAAAAACTATATGTAGTATGAACCGATGCTCACTAATTTATACCTTTCCTATATACTTTTACTTTTAAGTAAATTGAAACAAAATGTAAGCTAACAACAGAAAGAAGATCAAGTTTAAGCTTATAAAAAAATCCTATATACATGTATGTGCAGATTTTAATAAAAGAACAACCTTTCAATGTACCTTGGCAATTGATAAACTTCAATTGAATCATAATTTCCTGTCAATATGCACATCTACATAGTATGTCCTTATCATCTACTAAGTTTCATGAAATTCTGTTGTGTGGATTCAGAGGAGTTGCAATGACAAACTGTTGAAGTAGTAATAAAGCAAATAAGTTCAAAGGGGCATAACTCCTAGAAAAAAAAATGAATTGTAATTTCCTGTTGATATGCACATCTACATAGTATGTCCTTATTATCTACAAAGTTTCATGAAATTCTGTTGTGTGGATTCAGGAGAGTTGCAATAACAAACTGTTGAAGTAGTGCATTAAAGCAAATAAGTTCAAAGGGGCTTAACTCCTAAAAAAAAAAAATTGAATCTTAATTTCCTGTCGATATGCACATCTACATTGTATGTCCTTATTATCTAAAAAGATTTCATGAAATTCTGTTGTGTGGTTTGAGAACAGTTGTGATGACAAGAAACAGGACTTGACGTCAGACAGACAGGTCAAAAACATTATACCCCCAAAACTTCGTTGAGTGGGACATAAAAATGCTGAATATCATGAAACTTAGTTAAATTGTTCATATTTTTTGTTGTAAGCTCCCATTTGATTTTTATAAATTTAAGTTTGTCAGTTTCTGAGTTATAAGATTTTCTTCATACATGTCATAAGAAAAGGGGTGACTTTCAAGTTTTTGGAAATACATGTATCCTTAAAATTTCGTTAAACTTTGATGACTGATTTATAGCTATTAAGAAAACCTCCTTTTAGTTTTCTTTTTATAAATTTCTGATATACATGTGACATTGAGAAATTATTGTTTGTTGCAGTCTGACAACAGATTAACCAATTATTGCGCAACAGCCCAGTGTATTGCACAACAGCAAGAAATCTTTAATTGAATATACATGTAGATTCAATTCTTGAATTCATATAAACTGCTACTTTTGCATAGGTAATATTTCTGTATTTAAAATCTGTAGTACTGGACATTTACTTTTGATATTTAGTATCATAACTTTCTTTACTTAAAAATTATTGTAACATTTAGGTACGGTACATGTATAAGTCGTTCCCAAACCTAATTACAAACATTAATGTGTAAACTATGTAAAAGTTTCACAGTCAATGAACCATGATGAGGGGGTGGGGCTATATAATCTCCATGGAAACAATACTTGCAAATGCCAATAAATTTGCATACCAAATATTATTGACTAAACATAAGCAGTTTATCTTAAACTGATCTAATCACAAACTAATACATGTAAACTAAGATAAGTTTCAAAGTCATTAGACTGTGACTGAGGGGGCGAGGCCAAATATTCTCCATGGAAATGAGATGTGCCAATGCTTATACAACTGAATACCAATTAACATTGCCCAACCACTAATGGTTCCCCTTGAACTGACCTAATCACAAACTAATACATGATAACTTAGAAAAAATTTCAAAGTCAATAGACCATGACTAAGGGTGCGGAGCCAAATTATCTCCATGGAAATGAGATATACCAATGCTTATACAACTGCATACCAAATATCATTGACTTACCACTTGTGGTTCCCCATAAACTGACCTAATCACAAACTAATACATGTATGAGCAAAAGTTTCGAAGTCAATAGACCATGACTGAGAAGGCAGGGCCAAATAATCTCCATGGAAATGAGATGTGCCAATGCTTATACAACTGCATACCAAATATGATTATCCTATCACATGTGGTTCACCATAAACTAGACCTAATCACAAACTAATACATTGTTGATGCCGTCGCCTCCGAAGCTACAGTACTACATATTTTTTGGTTCAGAAATAGTACATAGATGCATAAGTAGCTGTGTAACCAATTTCAAGTTCTTTGACTACATTTATTCAGAAACATATAATATGTCAAATATTTATTTACAATCCAAATTAGGACCTGTATCAAGGAGTAAGAAACTTGTCAACATTTAAGTGAAGCACTAATTATAAGAATTTTTGCATACATGTAGCAATATAATATTTCCTACAGAAAGTAACCAAAAGTTAGTGTGCAATAAATTCTATTATTGCATAGCAATATAATATTTCCCACAGAAAACAACTAAAAGTTAGCGTGCAATAAATTCTATTATCATATACTTAGACTTAATAACATATGATTTTTACCGTATGATAATAGCATTAAATTAAAGTATTTTCTATATTTTTTGAATTGGTGCTTAGCGGGCTGATATGAAAAGTTATCACATGCTTCGATTGTTATCACATGCCTTTCCGTAACGTAAATCACATGGCATTCCGGTGATACTCGGCAAATTCCGGAAAATACACCTTAATGCTACGTTTTCAGTGAAAAACATTACAAAGTAGTGTACAAAACAATTATATGAATACTGGAAAGTATATTGTGTAAAATAATTAAATTAAATTAAAAAAAAAAATTAAATAAATGCATTTTTTAAGTTTTTCTGAAACATAATTTAGAAAGTTACTTTAAAAAAAATTGACTTTTCCAAACAATTTTCATCATGTATATTGTTGAATTATTTTTTTGTCGATTCGTCCATATTAAAATGTTGGTTTTTTTTTTCTCTCTGTTGAGGCATGTGATAGAAAGATTTCTTATTGAATGTATCAAATTTGGGGTCCGACGTCCGTGAAATTTTTACTCTTTCAAGATCTTTTCGGGAACCACGTAGAAGGATCAATATATGAATCTGTTATTTTTCTCTACTGTTGAAGCATATGATAAAAAGATCATAACATGTCATTTTTCATATCGCATGTATTATCAGCCCTCGGTCAATATCAGCCCTCGAGCCATGCGGCTCTTGGGCTGATATTGAACCTAGGGCTGATAATACATGTATGCGATATGAAAAATGCCATGTAATAATCTGATAATATTGCACAAGTGCAAAAATCTTCAAAAAAGCATGACGTTATCAATGACAAACTCTTAGTTTAAACCAATTTTTACTTTCAAATATTATATTGCTATACAATAAAAGGGTTATTGCATGAATATTGGGGTATATTGTCCCTCGTAGAACATATATTGCACTCGCAAGCTTATGCAATATAAAATTCAACTCAGGACAATATTCCCCAATATTCATGCAATAACCCTATAATATTGCACCAGTGCAATACATCTTCAAAATTATTGCATGAATATTGGGAAATATTGTCCCTTGTAGAACAAAAATTGCACTCGAAGCTCGTGCAATATAAATTTTACTCATGACAATATTCATGCAATATCCCTATATTATAACTACAATTGCACAATATTAATCACTTTACCATAAGTTATTATAAAAAAGAAGATGTGGTATGATTGCCAATGAGACAACTATCCACAAAAGACCAAAATGACACAGACATTAACAACTATAGGTCACTGTATGGCCTTCAACAATGAGCAAAGCCCATACCTATTGCTTGGTGTCAAGGTAATTAAGAATCTCAAATTTGATAAAAATAATTAAGCACGTATTCTTCATTTTGTGGTTTAAAGTTTCTTTAGACAAGTAAGATGCTGAAAGAATATAATATACAGATATAAACAATACCAAATATTCACATTATTTTTTCAAAATGGTCTCAAAGCTTCAAATTTGCAATTTCTTTAATGAAAAATGCACCAAAAAAAAATAATACCTGTAACACTTCGGTTTTGTACATTTCATGAGCAGGAGATTATCATGATTATATAATTTAGTCAAATACAAACTTATAACTCCATAAAAGTATCGTGCTTAAGCCTTTACATAAATTTCAAGAAAATCAACCAAAAACTGACCAAAAAAGGACTCATTTTTGCGGAGTTATCTCCCCTTCCAATGTTAATTTCCAAAGGAAATATAAAATGCCACTTTTGAGTTTTCCTCAAGTTAGATTTTATGGGACTTTTTTCTGTGTATATAAAGGGCATAACGCTATAGATTAGAACTAAAACATTTTCTGTTTTAATTAGTTTGAGGTTAACCGTTTCCTCCATAATGACGCTTTTTGACCCCACCCCTTTACTCCATAATGACGCCTTTTGACGCCTGTGTAGTACCTCAGTTGAAACGCATTGACTACAAAATGTCTGCATATTAAAAAAGACTTTAAAAAAATTGTATCCAATATGAAAAGAATATTCAGGAGAATATCCGACTTGAATTTCATTGATGAAATGTTCGTTTTTACAATGCCAAAACGGCCTACTTTTTTAACAACACGTCTCCCTTTCTAAAAATGTCCCACTCTTGTTAAGGGAGCTACCATGTGAGTTTTATTGGAGGTGGGGGGGTCACCATGTCACAGGCACTTGTCTCAGAAAAAAAATTCCCTATATACCTTAATATAATACATATTTAATACATATATATAGGATTTTTTTTTCTGAGACAAGTGCCTGTGTGGGGGGTGCTTGGATGTTATTTGAAAAATATGCGGAACTGGAGTTCTGTCAACTTTAAAAAAAAAATGCAGGACAACATTTTTATCGTAGCCCCCACCCCATACAAGTCAAGTGGTGGCTTCCTTACCAACTCGTCCTGCTTTAAAAAAAAATTGCCCTACTTTATATAAAAATGGTTAAAATCTGTAAAATATACTCCTGCAAAGAATGGCCATGCCCAACTTGCATGACTTGGGTAAAATCCAAATGAATATAATTAATATTTAATTTATATAAAAAATAAAAGTCTGCAAATTTGCCCTTATTTACATAAATTTGTACTTATCTAGACTACCTAGTTCAAATAATTATGACTTCTTGAAAGGCTATTACATTTTTTTTATTTGACGCCTTACTGTACATTAGAGTAAAGCGTCCAAAAAATAATATTATAATAGCCTTTCAAGACGTCATAATAATTTGGACTACTAGACTACCCAGAAATTAGAAAACACTGATATAAAAATTTAATATACATAAAATTGATAATGGAAATGGGGAATGTGTCATAGAGACAACAACCCGACCATAAAGCAGACAACAACAGAAGGTCACCAACATGTCTTCAATGCAGCAAGAAATTCCGGAGGCGTCCATCAGCTGGCCCCTAAACAAATATATATACTAGTTCAGTGATAATGAACGCCATACATTTTACTAAACATGCTAAACTCCAAATTGTACACAAGAAACTAAAATTAAAAATAGTACAAGACTAACAAAGGCCAGAGGCTCCTGACTTGGGACAGGCGCAAAATTCAAGCGGGGTTAAACATGTTTATGAGATCTTAACCCTCCCCCTATACATGTACAAATGTACCTCTAGCCAAATTGCAGATGTATGATATCTATTGATTTAAATTGATGTCATTTCTGAAACCATGATTGTGGATTCATATTTATTATTAAATTATTATGTACATGTAATTTATGTATTTATTTAGTGTATCATAATCTATTTGAACTTTTTTTTAGCTTACTCAAAATCAAGCTGTTTGGGCCTCCTCTTGTACATGGGAAGTGGACTCCTTGAGAAGGTGAAAGGTCTGCTTTACATGTACGTAATGTTAATATAAAAATACAAAAAATGTGGTGATCATGGTGATAGTGAATGAGAAAATAGAGGAATTTTTAAAAGTGTATATTCTTTATGAATATTTTATTTCAGTTACCATCACAGTGAACATGGTGAAGAATAAATGCATTTTTTAAGTTTTTCTGAAACATAATTTAGAAAGTTACTTTAAAAAAAATTGACTTTTCCAAACAATTTTCATCATGTATATTGTTGAATTATTTTTTTGTCGATTCGTCCATATTAAAATGTTGGTTTTTTTTTTCTCTCTGTTGAGGCATGTGATAGAAAGATTTCTTATTGAATGTATCAAATTTGGGGTCCGACGTCCGTGAAATTTTTACTCTTTCAAGATCTTTTCGGGAACCACGTAGAAGGATCAATATATGAATCTGTTATTTTTCTCTACTGTTGAAGCATATGATAAAAAGATCATAACATGTCATTTTTCATATCGCATGTATTATCAGCCCTCGGTCAATATCAGCCCTCGAGCCATGCGGCTCTTGGGCTGATATTGAACCTAGGGCTGATAATACATGTATGCGATATGAAAAATGCCATGTAATAATCTGATAATATTGCACAAGTGCAAAAATCTTCAAAAAAGCATGACGTTATCAATGACAAACTCTTAGTTTAAACCAATTTTTACTTTCAAATATTATATTGCTATACAATAAAAGGGTTATTGCATGAATATTGGGGTATATTGTCCCTCGTAGAACATATATTGCACTCGCAAGCTTATGCAATATAAAATTCAACTCAGGACAATATTCCCCAATATTCATGCAATAACCCTATAATATTGCACCAGTGCAATACATCTTCAAAATTATTGCATGAATATTGGGAAATATTGTCCCTTGTAGAACAAAAATTGCACTCGAAGCTCGTGCAATATAAATTTTACTCATGACAATATTCATGCAATATCCCTATATTATAACTACAATTGCACAATATTAATCACTTTACCATAAGTTATTATAAAAAAGAAGATGTGGTATGATTGCCAATGAGACAACTATCCACAAAAGACCAAAATGACACAGACATTAACAACTATAGGTCACTGTATGGCCTTCAACAATGAGCAAAGCCCATACCTATTGCTTGGTGTCAAGGTAATTAAGAATCTCAAATTTGATAAAAATAATTAAGCACGTATTCTTCATTTTGTGGTTTAAAGTTTCTTTAGACAAGTAAGATGCTGAAAGAATATAATATACAGATATAAACAATACCAAATATTCACATTATTTTTTCAAAATGGTCTCAAAGCTTCAAATTTGCAATTTCTTTAATGAAAAATGCACCAAAAAAAAATAATACCTGTAACACTTCGGTTTTGTACATTTCATGAGCAGGAGATTATCATGATTATATAATTTAGTCAAATACAAACTTATAACTCCATAAAAGTATCGTGCTTAAGCCTTTACATAAATTTCAAGAAAATCAACCAAAAACTGACCAAAAAAGGACTCATTTTTGCGGAGTTATCTCCCCTTCCAATGTTAATTTCCAAAGGAAATATAAAATGCCACTTTTGAGTTTTCCTCAAGTTAGATTTTATGGGACTTTTTTCTGTGTATATAAAGGGCATAACGCTATAGATTAGAACTAAAACATTTTCTGTTTTAATTAGTTTGAGGTTAACCGTTTCCTCCATAATGACGCTTTTTGACCCCACCCCTTTACTCCATAATGACGCCTTTTGACGCCTGTGTAGTACCTCAGTTGAAACGCATTGACTACAAAATGTCTGCATATTAAAAAAGACTTTAAAAAAATTGTATCCAATATGAAAAGAATATTCAGGAGAATATCCGACTTGAATTTCATTGATGAAATGTTCGTTTTTACAATGCATTAATACTTTAAACCTGATGATTTTTTTTTTATTGAAAAAATCCTATGCGAATCAAGTTTGTAAAAAAAAAATTCCATGGAGGAAAGGGTTAAATCTTAGTTAAATTGTTTATGGTTTTGTAAAAAAAATAATTTGTCACTTCTAACTGTTAACATGGATAATTTTCAAACTTGCCCACAACAAGAATCAAAACTTGGAACTCTATGACCTCAAATTTTAAAATAAATCTTGGAAACTACATGTCCATGATTTACCGAGTTTGACAAGAGAGCAAAATTATCAAATAAACTAGGCATCATTTTAATATAAACATACCTCTCATCACAAAATTATTCATTGACTACTGCTCCTCTGTGCTCATATGCACATAAATCAATATAATGACAATCTATGAATCCACTATATAATCTAGACAGCAATGACCCAAATGAATTCCGTTCTGTTGCTTATCTTCTCCTACTTCTCAAAGTACTTGTACTTGTACATTCTTTGAAAATGCTAAAAGAAATAATGTTTAATGAAATGAAGTTATAATATCTGCCAAAATTGCATTTAATATTTGATCTTGCAAAATTGGCTTAGTTTTGATCTTTTAAACTAGACCAACAAACTTTCCCTGAAAAAAAAGGATAGCTCTTCTTAACCTGGTAAACATTTTAACTCCAGATCAAATTTCCTCTGAATGCTTTAGTTTCTGCTTTCAGAGATACATGTATAAGCCAAAAACTGCATTTTACCCCTATGTTCTATTTTTAGTCATGTTGGCATGTTAGTTAGCAAGAGGGGTCATCCGACACATATTTCTAACTAAATAAGTGTAATTTAGTGGTTCAATTTGTCTTATCTTGCTGTTTATCATATTTTTTGTTTGTTCTGTTTTTTATATTTTACATTGTATAAATCAGTCTCTTAGTTTTCTTGTTTGAATTGATTTACAAATTTGTGATTCTCATATAGGGTACTTAAAAACTGAATATGCAGTATTGGCTTTGCTCATAGTCATTGTTGAAGGATGTAAAGTGACCTATTGTTGTACATGTTAACAGTTAACTTCGATGTCACTTGATTTCTGGTGGAGAGTTTTCTTTTCTTGTTAAGGGTGCAATCAACAGTTTTTTTCTATGACGTCATATTTTGAGGGACCATGTATAAGTGACCCTTAGTGGTGGACTGATTAATAAAGATACTTGTATAAAACTAGATATCACTGGAATCAGAATGTTCTCTAGTTTATAATGGAATAAAAAAAAGTGTACTTTTAATAGTATAAAAAAGTTTTATCCAGAGAAACTGGGAAAAACATTGCCTAATTTAAGCTTAAACAAGAGTGCACACGCTGAAATGTCTCGCCTTCTATACTAATCATTGATATTATGTTGATAGTCCTAAGTATAAAGCTAAGCTTTAATACAACTGTCACATAAACTTAACATTAACCAACATAACTAAACAAAGACCAATGAACCTTAAAAATGAGGTCAAGGTCAAATGAACCATGCCAGGCAGACATGTACAGCTAACAATGCTTCTATACAACATATATAGTTGACCTATTACTTATAGTTTAAGAAAAATAGACCAAAACACAAAAACTTAACACTGTGCAATGAACTGTGAAAATGAGGTCACGGTCAAATAAAACCTGCGCGACTGACATAAAGATCATAAAATATTTCCATACACCAAATATAGATGACCTATGGCATATAGTATTAGATAAAAAGACCAAAACTCAAAAACTTAACTTTGACCACTGAACCATGAAAATGAGGTCAAGGTCACATGACATCTGCCTGCTAGATAGGTACACCTTACAATCATTCCATACAACAAATAAAGTAGACCTATTGCATATAGTATGAGAAAAACAGACCAAAACACAAAAATTTAACTATAACCACTGAACCATGAAAATGAGGTCAAGGTCAGATGACACCTGCCAGTTGGACATGTACACCTTACAGTCCTTCCATACACCGAATATACTAGCCCTATTGCTTGTAGTATCTGAGATATGGACTTGACCACCAAAACTTAACCTTGTTCACTGATCCATGAAATGAGGTCGAGGTCAAGTGAAAACTGTCTGACAGACATGAGGACCTTTCAAGGTACGCACATATCAAATATAGTTATCCTATTACTTATAATAAGAGAGAATTCAACATTACGAAAAATACAAACTTTTTTTCAAGTGGTCACTGAACCATGAAAATGAGGTCAAGGACATTGGACATGTGACTGACGGAAACTTCGTAACATGAGGCATCTATATACAAAGTATGAAGCATCCAGGTCTTCCACCTTCTAAAATATAAAGCTTTTAAGAAGTGAGCTAACACCGCCGCCGCCGGATCACTATCCCTATGTCGAGCTTTCTGCAACAAAAGTTGCAGGCTCGACAAAAACCTGAAATCAGGTCATGTGCACACCCCTGAAGACATGATACCTGCACATTTTTCATAATCAAAGTTGTATGAATTTCATAGATTTTTACCTGGTTTTCAAAAAATTCATGCTTCAGGGTACGTTTGCCTGCTCCATAAAGAGCTACAGTGTCTGCAAATAAGTTTTCAATTTTCACTGCCAAAAAAAACAGACTGTTTACAGTGTTGTCTCCCCTCAAAACATGTATATTTAATCTAATTTTTTTAATTATTTTAATCATTCAACCTGCTTTAATTAAAGTTAATTAATATATCTTTACAACCAAATACAAAAAACATGATACTTTTTCACCAATTATGTTGATAAAAAGGGACTTCCCTCCATGTCTATTTTTAGTTGGGGAATAACCCCTAGTTTTTATACGAAACTGTTTATAGCAACCTAAACAATATTTTATTTTGAAAATAAGGGAGCTACCATTTGATTTTTATGGGGGGGCTAGGATGAAATTTGAAAAAAATAGGCAGGACAGGAGTTTTGAGTGTAAAAAAAAGGCAGGATGAGACACTTTGCAAAAAAAATGCAGGATGACAATTTAGGTAAAAAAAAGTCGGAATAAACTAATAAAAAAAATGCAGGACCGAATAGAGTGAAAAATAAAAAGGCAGGACAGAAATTACAACTGAAAAAAAATGCAGGACAACATTTTTCATCCTAGCCCCCCCCCCCCCCCCCCCCTAAAAATCAAATGGTAGCTCCCTAATTATGTAATTTAAACATTATTATCATAATTACAATATGACAGATTTATAAGTGGAAAAAAGTGAATTTACACTTTTAAAAATTCCTCTATTTTCTCATTCACTATCACCATGATCACCACATTTTTTGTATTTTTATATTAACATTACGTACATGTAAAGCAGACCTTTCACCTTCTCAAGGAGTCCACTTCCCATGTACAAGAGGAGGCCCAAACAGCTTGATTTTGAGTAAGCTAAAAAAAAGTTCAAATAGATTATGATACACTAAATAAATACATAAATTACATGTACATAATAATTTAATAATAAATATGAATCCACAATCATGGTTTCAGAAATGACATCAATTTAAATCAATAGATATCATACATCTGCAATTTGGCTAGAGGTACATTTGTACATGTATAGGGGGAGGGTTAAGATCTCATAAACATGTTTAACCCCGCTTGAATTTTGCGCCTGTCCCAAGTCAGGAGCCTCTGGCCTTTGTTAGTCTTGTACTATTTTTAATTTTAGTTTCTTGTGTACAATTTGGAGTTTAGCATGTTTAGTAAAATGTATGGCGTTCATTATCACTGAACTAGTATATATATTTGTTTAGGGGCCAGCTGATGGACGCCTCCGGAATTTCTTGCTGCATTGAAGACATGTTGGTGACCTTCTGTTGTTGTCTGCTTTATGGTCGGGTTGTTGTCTCTATGACACATTCCCCATTTCCATTATCAATTTTATGTATATTAAATTTTTATATCAGTGTTTTCTAATTTCTGGGTAGTCTAGTAGTCCAAATTATTATGACGTCTTGAAAGGCTATTATAATATTATTTTTTGGACGCTTTACTCTAATGTACAGTAAGGCGTCAAATAAAAAAAATGTAATAGCCTTTCAAGAAGTCATAATTATTTGAACTAGGTAGTCTAGATAAGTACAAATTTATGTAAATAAGGGCAAATTTGCAGACTTTTATTTTTTATATAAATTAAATATTAATTATATTCATTTGGATTTTACCCAAGTCATGCAAGTTGGGCATGGCCATTCTTTGCAGGAGTATATTTTACAGATTTTAACCATTTTTATATAAAGTAGGGCAATTTTTTTTTAAAGCAGGACGAGTTGGTAAGGAAGCCACCACTTGACTTGTATGGGGTGGGGGCTACGATAAAAATGTTGTCCTGCATTTTTTTTTTAAAGTTGACAGAACTCCAGTTCCGCATATTTTTCAAATAACATCCAAGCACCCCCCACACAGGCACTTGTCTCAGAAAAAAAAATCCTATATATATGTATTAAATATGTATTATATTAAGGTATATAGGGAATTTTTTTTCTGAGACAAGTGCCTGTGACATGGTGACCCCCCCACCTCCAATAAAACTCACATGGTAGCTCCCTTAACAAGAGTGGGACATTTTTAGAAAGGGAGACGTGTTGTTAAAAAAGTAGGCCGTTTTGGCAGTGGGTCGAGTTGACTTGCGTCCGTTCTTGCCAATCTTCTGATCTTTGTCAGACTGATTTTCGGGTTTGCATGCGATGAAATTTATAAATTCAAATGTTTTTTCGTGAAAAGTATACCACTAGCATCTTCTTAAATATTTGCATGATAATATTTACCTTTCGGTGCGCTTTCCAAGTACAAAATAGCGGTATGGGTATGTAAATAATCCATCAAAAAGACACACAACTTTCTTGTTTAAAACCCGGTTTCTTCAAGTTAATCGACAAGCAAACCATTTCAATTTATCTGTTTATAATAACTTGTTGATCCAACAGTTTTGAAAAACCAGAGGTCCTCGTATTATCTATCAGACTAGTATACATCTTTCCATTCTTTTTAACTGTAAAACATGAATTCAGCAGCCGACGAGCGTCCATGGATGAGTTGCGTCATAGTGTAAAAAACGGCAACGGTGATTTTTCCGGGTTTTCGTATTCCATTTGTCAAGCTTTCGAGAATACACTTTACGATCATTTACGTATATGATTGAGAGTTAGTCCGGAACCCGGTCTGGAATCAAGAATGGGGATTTAAGTTTTGAAAATAAATACAAAAAAGTTCAGAAGTGGTACACTGAGTATTTTAAAATAGGCCTCTGTTATAAACAAGGATTTGTCTACAAATCAGTCACGGCCGCTTTATATAAAACTATGAAGAAATGAATCGGAGACATAGGCCTACATGACATTATCATACATCAGTGGCGGATCCAGGGGGGTTGGACCCCCCTTTTTTGGACGATCAATGTATTTGCAGGGGGACATAGTTAGAACCCCCCCTACCCCCCCCCCCTTTTTGTAGCCGTCCCGCCGGCTAGACCACACGACCACCTGGGCCTCACAATGAATAAAGTTTTCGGTGGCCGTGTGTTACCTTTCCTCGTCAGTTTTAATCTAGCGTCGTACTACATTACATGATATATAAGCCATGGAGATGTTATTGTTCAGTACAAATTAATGCAAGATACAGTCACAGAAATTATTATATGTATAAGAACGTCTAAGTCAGTGACAACTCTACAACAGATTTATCCATCGGATCACCAGCAATGATGGTGATACATGGCTGTGTATATATATATATAGTACAATCTTTATGAATTTGGTATGATATATATGTCTGTATGTTTGTCATGATGTTTGTGTATAACCAATGTGTATTGTCTTGGTATCAATCCTATGATTTTGGATTTCAAACCAATAAAAATTACTGACTTACTTACTTTACACATCCTAGCTTAAATCAGAGAAGAATTAAAGTCTTGGACACTTATTATGGGCGGGGGAGGAAGAGGGGGTCACTTATGTATTCATTTAAGTGCAATCAAAATTTTACCAATCGGACAGACCTTCAGTTAAAAATTCGTGTCAAGCTCTTTTGTAATCATGATTATTAGGAAACATCTTATAAGTTTTCCTACTGTCTCCTTGATTTACTCGATACAATTAAGATTCTAATAATAGCCAGTGCTACATTATCAGCCTGATAGATCCTTGAAATGGCTAAATTTTGGACTTGACAATATATTTTGTTTTATAATTCTCCTCCTATATTCAACGTTAAGCTCACAAGATCTTGTGGACGACATCAAAAGTTCAATGTGGAATAAACAAAACTTAATTAACATAGTTTTTTCACTGCCCCCCCCCCCCCCCCCACCTTCTTTACTTAATTTTGGAAAAAAATGATTGAATATACATGTAAAATTGATGTGAGATAAGCAAAACTTGCAGCAGTGTTTACCCATCCACCACACCCCTAAACTATTTGATTTAATTTTTTTTATCCTACATTGATCTTTTAATGTCGTCAGTGTGTCACTTATGTTATCATGTTTGTCAATATGTCGAATCAAGTCAAAATTGTACTTACTAAATTTGCAATTGAGATGTAGGTTGCCAAATTTTGAGAAGCAACGGGAAGTTCCGAACTGTTCGCTAGGACATGGCATGACTAGTGGGGCCTGTTTTGTTAACAGTCAGTGCCCCCCCCCCCCCCCATCCCTTTATACAAATTTCTGGATCAGTCAGTTTATGTTTAATGGTAAGTTTAAAGGGACTTTAAATATTGATATTTTTATCTTTTATTCTCTGTCTTATCTCGTTTGATTGTATTTTTTGTTACAAATTAATGTAATTGGTATCCTCTTTCCAATTTCATCGTTAACAATAGACCTACAGCAAAAGGCCCTGTACTTTAATTTTCTGTCTTGCCTAAAAATACTTTAAATAGTACCCCTTTCTTCCCATAGTCCCACAATAAAATAGAAGCTTAGCAGGTAATTTGCTCTTATTCCACACCAAAGGAGGATAAATGTATGATAACATTTTAATGTTACCGGCATTATTCTACATACATTGATTCTGAGACTACTTTAACATATACATTCTAAGGGCTTTAATATATTAAAGGGCGGGTACAAAATGTATAAGGGACAAAGGAACACCATGTGACTATTGCATTGGTTGTTGTGATTAAAACATGATAAGAGTGTTTCCTTCCCCCTGCCACTTATGATCCTCATTGAACAGTAGAAACTACTTCAGACATTAAACAATCTGAAACTTTTCAGGTACTTTCTATATGCTCATGTGCAATTTCTTGTTAGCATAGTTTTGTACTTGGACAGATAATCAGAATGATCAACAATCAAGTATATTAGACAACAGTCAGGTCTATTGCCATTGGTGAAACCTGGTATGAGGTAATTTTAATTCAGCCTTGTACAATATATAGTGTGTTGGTGATGGTAGTGCATCACAGGGTAATGTTATGCGTCTAGTGTATGGGACTGTCCTTTGGATGTCTTATGCCGCTGGCTAGCAATATTTTTTGTGAAAAGAAAGCCGAGTGAGTAAGTCTTTCCTGCCAGTACATAGCCTCTACATTATCAAGACTTCAGCAGTAGCCTCCCCGCGGTAGCACACGGTAACTGATTGCAATAAATCAGGCGAATCTGTTGGGGATCTCGGAGCAGCAAGGGCCCCAGAAATGCAGTGTGTAGGCCCACTGGTATGTGGACACGCCCTAGCACTCATTAACCTTGCCCCAACTATGGGTAAAATAGTCGGCCAGGAGAGGGTCGCAGCCTGGTTAAGGCAACTTTCCTAAGAGAAGAAAACTCTAACATCAAAATCAACGGGTAGATCAGACTCGTAAGCCAAGGAAGGCATCTATCTTTTGGAAGGAAAACCATAAACAAATAACCCTGGTCCACCAGGTTGGAGGTTGAGCTAGGGGGTAATCTCCCCTACTCATAAAACAGCATCTGATTACGGAAACAAGGATTAGAAAAAATTTAACTCGTCTCGTAACATCAGAATACCAGCAGAATTCTGCGCATATGAATGGGACTAGTGAAAGCCAGCAGGAAGCTAGTCACATGAAAAGTATCCTGAATGCGAGAACCAAACTTAAATTGGGTTTTTGGAATGTCCGTACCATGTATGAGGCAGGAAAACAAGCCCAAGTGTTAAGAGAAATGAAGGAAAACAAGCTGCACATATTAGGTATAAGTGAATGTAGATGGACAGGGTTTGGCAAAAACTTGACAAATACAGGAGACACGATCATATATTCTGGTAGAAACGATGACAAACACCAGGGGGGAGTTGCCATCATCCTCAACAAATCATCTTCTAAATCACTCATTGAGTATAATCCAGTCAGTGAAAGAATAATAACAGCAAGACTAAATACAAAACCTATAAAGACATCAATCATCCAAGTCTATTCTCCAACAAATGAAGCTGATAAAGAAATTAAGATAGAATTTTATGAAATGCTTCAAGCTGAGATAGAGAAAATCCCCAAAAAGACCTAACAATCATCATGGGAGATTTTAATGCTAAAGTAGGGCAAGACAACAGTGGTTTTGAAAGAATAATGGGAAAACATGGCTGTGGGATCATGAACGAAAATGGAGAACATCTAGTAGACTTCTGTGGACTGAGCAATCTTGTAATAGGTGGAACATTGTTCCGACACAAGGATGTCCATAAGCTGACCTGGGTATCACCTGGAGGCAGAGATAAAAACCAGATCGACCACATAGCAATTAATGGCAAATGGAGGAGATCCTTACAGGATGTGAGAGTAAGGCGAGGCGCTGATGTTGGAAGTGACCATCATCTTGTCACAGCAAACATCAAACTCAAACTAATGAGAGCATCAGAACCTTGCAGGGTACAGAGATTCGACACAGGGAAACTCAGACACATGAAAACCAACCATGACTTCAAATTAGAACTGAAGAATCGCTTTCAACTCTTAGAACAACTAAAAAGTAACAACACTGAAGAAAGTGAAACAGTAGATGAACAATGGCAAGAAGTGGAAGATTTGTTTAAAAAGACCAGTGAAAAAATATTGGGTTTCAAACGCCAAAAGCACAAAGAATGGATCAAACAAGAGACATGGTCGCTGATTGACAACAGGAAAGAGCTAAAGAAAAGGATCTGCAACACTCACTCTGATAGACTAAAAGACAGACTAAGGGACCAATACTCCAACTGTAACAAGGACGTTAAGAAAGCCACCAGAAAAGATAAGAAAGATTTCATCGAGGGATTGGCTCTAGAGGCTGAAAAAGCTGCGTCCGAGCAAAGAATGGGCGACCTTTACCAAATTACGAAGAAACTTTGTGGTCAAAAAAGAAACACCAACATGCCAGTAAAAGACAAACAGGGTAATCTAATAACATCTGAAAGAGAACAAGAGAATAGATGGAATGAGCACTTCAAAGAAGTATTAAATAGGCCAGAACCAGAAACAACAGCAAACATACCCATAGCAGAGCACGACCTTGAAGTAAATATAGAAATTCCATCAAGATCGGAAATTATCAAAGCAGTAAAGAGTCTTAAAAACAATAAAGCTCCAGGAAACGATAAACTATCAGCAGAACTATTTAAATCAGATCCAACCTTAACAGCAAACATTCTTCATACACCATTCAAAAAGATTTGGCAAAATATCAAGATACCGAAAAACTGGTCAGAAGGTAACATCATAAGACTGGCTAAGAAAGGTGATCTCACAAACTGCAACAACTGGAGAGGAATCACCTTATTACCAATCCCAAGCAAAATTTTCACCAAAATCTTAATAGACAGAATTAAAACAGCAATTGATAACAAACTCAGAAAAGAACAGGCAGGCTTTAGAAAAGGAAGGAGTTGTTGTGACCACATATTTGTGCTACGAAACATCATTGAACAGTGCACAGAATGGCAGAGACAATTAATAATCAACTTTATAGACTTTGAAAAAGCCTTTGACAGCATACACAGAGAAAGCTTATGGAAGATTTTACGATGCTATGGAATACCAGCAAAAATAGTACAACTTATCAAAATGTTCTATACAGAATTCAGATGCACTGTGGGAACTTCATCAGACATCAGCTTTCTAGTAAAATCTGGAGTTAGACAAGGCTGTGTTATGTCTTCCCTTCTATTCATTATAGTTGTCGACTGGGTAATGAATTCCACCATCAGTAACAGCAACAACACAGGCATTAGGTGGACTCTTTTTAACTACCTAGAAGATCTGGACTATGCAGATGATCTGGCCTTATTGTCGCATCTAGAAACACACATGCAAGACAAAACCACTAAGTTACAAAAGAATGCAAGTTTGATTGGATTAAACATCAACATCAAGAAATCAGAAGTCATGCCTCTTAATACCACAGAGCCTCCTTTAATAGATTTAAATGGAACACCCCTAGACTGCACTTCATCTTTCACCTACTTGGGCAGCATAGTAACATCTGAAGGAGGAGCAGACAAAGACATCAGAGCCAGAATAGGAAAAGCAAGAACTGCATTTTTAAAACTAAGACACATCTGAAGACAAGCAACATCAGTAAGAACACCAAAATAAGATTATATAACAGTTGTGTACTAGCAGTGCTGCTATATGGGGCGGAATGCTGGAGAATGACAGAAAAAGACATCAACAAGCTCTCCAGTTTTCACAATGGTTGCCTTAGAAAGATCTTAAGGATATTCTGGCCGCGTAAGATTACCAACAAAGACCTCCATGAAACAACAGGATCCAACAACATGGAGACTTTATTGAAGCAGAAAAGATGGAGATGGATTGGCCATGTTCTTAGAAGACCAGCAGAGGACTTGACCAGAGTAGCCCTAAGATGGACACCTGAGGGGAAAAGGAAGAAAGGACGCCCCAAAACCAACTTGGAGAAGAACCAGTTGAAGCTGAAATGAAAGAACCATGGAATCAGCTGGGGTGTAATAGAAAAGAAAGCACAGAACAGAGATGAGTGGAAAGAACTAGTCCTTGCCCTATGTGCCCCCGGGCATAATAAGGACTAGGTAGGTAGGTAGGTACAATATATACATAGACTACAGTCATTTTTGCTCAAGCATTGCAAATAAGGTTAAATGTTAGATGTTTTATATTGTTTTAACTGCTTTTATGGCAATTATTTAACCATCCATCATTAGCATGATTAGTTGGTTGTTTGAAAGACACCCAGCAGGGGCAGATCCAGCCATTTTAAAAACAGGGGGGGGGGGGGTCCAACTATATGTCCCAATTCAAATGCATTGATCGGCCAAAAAAAAAGGGGGGGGGGGGGTTCCAACCCCCGGACCCCTTGGATCTGCCACTGCCAAGCACTCTTTGTATTTATAATTCAACTTAATTGTAATTACAACCTTTAGAAAAAAATATAGAAAGATTTTTTTCAATTTCTTTTTTTTGTAATTAGGTCAAATAAAATAATATCTGTGTTCATGCTATTCAGCTATTACATCTTTGAAAAAATAGGATAGGTAGGGATTTTTTTTTATTTTACATTTTACATATTTTTCATTGACTCTTTGGGCTGATGGGAGAGAAATTCTGACATTAACAGTGCTTATTGATAATTGGTACGCTATTTCTAGGCTTAAAATATAGGGTAGTTGCGAATGGATGTTCATAATGAACAAAAGTTAATTATTTTAATAATAAAAAATTATATTAGTACATGTATGTCATTTATTTACTCATATTATGCAAATATTTAAAGTTATAGCCTTGAAGCAGAGATTCACTATACATATGTATGTCTGGCATGCAGAATGTTGAAAGCAAGTTAAGAATTTTACTTTATAACATGTATAAGCAGTCGTGCGTATATCATGCATGGTACTTTTACATCTTTGAATATGATACAGCCGTAATACGGATGTTGTAGAAACGTCCGTAATACGTATGTTTACGATACGTCCGTGAAACGGACAATTCCGTTTTACGTCAGTTTTTACACGTACGTTTTACGGATGTATTTTTACAGACGTTTTACGGACGTAACCGTTTCATCCGTAATACATCCGTATTACGGATGTTTTACGGACGTTTATTACCACGGCCGTGAAACGTCCGTAGCTATTTTACCTGTGTATTACCAATTCTATGTTTGAATACAACAATGGCATGACCAAGATCATCCTCTGTCC
>NW_027267701.1:0-21645 GCF_963676685.1 Mytilus edulis
AAACACGTTGGTTAAACACGTTTGATAGGCTCAATTAAAACAAGCGAAAAAAAAGAGACCTTGAATCCCGTATCAAACACATGAAACGGAAACATTGATTGATTGATTGATTGATTGATTGATTGGTTGATTGATTGGTTGGTTGGTTGGTTGGTTGGTTGGTTGGTTGGTTGATTGGTTGGTTGGTTGGTTGGTTGGTTGGTTGGTTGGTTGGTTGGTTGAAAATCAAACACACATAAAACTGTTTAAATAGTGCCAAAACCACATAACTTGATGACCTTGACCTTTGACCTTGTGACCTTCGTCAAGGTCATTGCTCCACAAGGTCATTGCAAAAGACCCAATGGGTCAAGGACCTTTGTTTAAGAGTTTTGCCTAAATATGGCTTTTTAAAAACCATCGATGGGAGTTATGTCCCTTACATGATGGTAAAATCAATATAGTCATAATGTAAAAAAGTTGCCCCTTGAAGTACTTAACATTTTTCACTGCTTAAATTTTCTGTATCTATAACCATTCAAGAATTATAGGGAAATCAAAGACATATGAAAATCTAAAATATGACCTTGACCTTTGACCTTGACCTAATTTTCTAAGTTAGGAATCAGGGGACTCAAATAAAAACATTTCAGGGTTATACGGTTAACGGTTTATGAGTTAAAAAAACATACCGACAAATTTATTCCGTAAAGATAGATAACTCCTATAAAATTTCATCGAATCGCTTCGATCCAAATTAGCCAAAATTTTCTGAGGATGTAACGAATAATTTGTAAAAAGAATTTTGTCGCTATCTTTTTTTGTTACGAAGGAGATGCACACACATGATAAACAGTGAATAGGGAGATAACTCTTACAGAGAAAATTGTTCGTCTTAGCAGGGTGAAATTTAAAAGCGCATAAACTATACGATACAATATGAGAAATATCTAAGCGACATATTGCGAAACAAACATTTATCGCAAGAACAAAAGTTGGCGGAAAAAAAAAAATAATAATAATAATAATAATAATAATAATCAGAACAAATACAATAAGTCTTTCCACAGAAAAGTGGAAAGACTTAATAAATATAAAGCAATTGTTTTGAAAACAATTGTTAGGCAGTCTTTCCCCTCTGATGAATGGATAATTGGGTTTTTTTATTGATTGATTTGGAAAAAAAGGGGGGGGGGGGTATTTGTTTGTTTGTTTGTTTTTGTAAAGGGTCTATATTATTATGTTACCGGAGAAGTTTCATGTTTAGTTTGGAAAGTTTTTCTTTTATTTTAGATACAGCGCGCGCGCAATATTGAGGAGACATCACGTGACGCGGGTTTATATTAAGAAAAACTTAGTCTTTTAATTTCTTTTTAGGTCGGGACCTTGAACAGACAACATGTCTAGAGATGGAATGTACACAATGTAATTTTTTGTCATTGTAGGAAATTGACATTTTGATCACAGTTCACCAGCAGTGCATGTTTTGGATTTAATCGATCCGGTGTAACTTTAAAACACATTTAATGATTATTTTTTGATAATGTCCATTTTTCAGCACCTGTTTGTAACACAGATTAGTATTTCAATCTCGGAGCGGACATTTTATTGTAGGTTTTTACTGAGATTGACGGACCTAGCAAGCGATTTTTACGGCATTGCCATTTTTTTTTTCTAGGAAAGTCTTGAGAGATATCTGCAAAAAGTTTTTTTATGAACCTTCAGTACATGTATGCCCTGCTGACTGCAAATTTTCAGGTCAATTGGACTTGTAGTTTCAGAGAATATGTGGATTTTTTTTCAGAAGAGACGTAAGAACAATAATAAAATAAAAATTTTCTTGAATAATTGAGAGTTTGTTCCTTCAATAAACTGTCATAAATAAACAGTCATACATATTGATTGATTGATTAGTTGGTTGATTGATTGGTTGGTTGGTTGGTTTGTTGGTTGGTTGATTAAACACGTTTGATAGGGTCACTTAGAACAAGGGGAAAAAGACCTCAAGAGACCTTGCATCCCGTATTAAACGCATGACACGGAAACATACATTAAGTGATTGATTGGTTGGTTGGTTGGTTGGTTAAACACGTTGGTTAAACATGTTGGTTTAACACGTTGGTTAAACACGTTGGCTGGTTAAACACGTTTGATAGGCTCAATTTAAACAAGCGAAAAAAAACCATCTTGGATCCCGTATTTAACACATGAAACGGAAACATGCATTGATTTATTTATTGGTTGGTTGGTTGGTTGGTTGGTTAAACACGTTGGTTAAACATGTCGGTTAAACACGTAGTTTAAACAAGTTGGCTGGTTAATCACGTTTGATAGGCTCAATTTTAACAAGCGAAAAAAACCATCTCGGATCCCGTATTTAACACATGAAACGGAAACATGCATTGATTGATTGATTGGTTGGTTGGTTGGTTAAACACGTTGGTTAAACACATTGGATAGGCTCAAAATTGGATCCCGTATTTAACACATGAAACGGAAACATGCATTGATTGATTGATTGGTTGGTTGGTTGGTTGGTTGGTTGGTTGGTTGGTTGGTTGGTTGGTTGGTTGGTTAAACACGTTGGTTAAACACATTGGATAGGCTCAAAATTGGATCCCGTATTTAACACATGAAACGGAAACATGCATTGATTGATTGATTGGTTGGTTGGTTGGTTGGTTGGTTGGTTGGTTGGTTGGTTAAACACGTTGGTTAAACACATTGGATAGGCTCAAAATTGGATCCCGTATTTAACACATGAAACGGAAACATGCATTGATTGATTGATTGGTTGGTTGGTTAAACATGTTGGTTAAACACGTTGGTTAATCATATTGGTTGAACACCTTGGTTAAACATATTGGTTAAACACGTTGGCTGGTTAAACACGTTGGATAAGCTCAATTTAAACAAGCGAAAAAAAAACATCTTGGATCCCGTATTTAACACATGAAACGGAAACATGCATTGATTGATTGATTGCTTGATTGGTTGGGTGGTTGGTTGGTTAAACATGTTGGTTAAACACGTTGGTTAAACACGTTGGCTGGTTAAACACGTTAGATAGGCTCAATTTAAACAAGCGAAAAAAACCATCTTGGATGGTTGGTTGGTTGGTTGGTTGGTAAGTTGGTTAAACACGTTGGTTAAACACGTTGGTTAAACATGTTGGTTAAACACGTTGGTTAAACACGTTGGCTGGTTAACACGTTAGATAGGCTCAATTTAAACGAGCGAAAAAAAAAACATCTTGGATGCCGTATTTAACACATGAAACGGAAACGCATTGATTGATTGATTGGTTGGTTGGTTAAACACGTTGGTTAAACACGTTTGATAGGCTCAATTAAAACAAGCGAAAAAAAAGAGACCTTGAATCCCGTATCAAACACATGAAACGGAAACATTGATTGATTGATTGATTGATTGATTGATTGGTTGATTGATTGGTTGGTTGGTTGGTTGGTTGGTTGGTTGGTTGGTTGATTGGTTGGTTGGTTGGTTGGTTGGTTGGTTGGTTGGTTGGTTGGTTGAAAATCAAACACACATAAAACTGTTTAAATAGTGCCAAAACCACATAACTTGATGACCTTGACCTTTGACCTTGTGACCTTCGTCAAGGTCATTGCTCCACAAGGTCATTGCAAAAGACCCAATGGGTCAAGGACCTTTGTTTAAGAGTTTTGCCTAAATATGGCTTTTAAAAACCATCGATGGGAGTTATGTCCCTTACATGATGGTAAAATCAATATAGTCATAATGTAAAAAAGTTGCCCCTTGAAGTACTTAACATTTTTCACTGCTTAAATTTTCTGTATCTATAACCATTCAAGAATTATAGGGAAATCAAAGACATATGAAAATCTAAAATATGACCTTGACCTTTGACCTTGACCTAATTTTCTAAGTTAGGAATCAGGGGACTCAAATAAAAACATTTCAGGGTTATACGGTTAACGGTTTATGAGTTAAAAAAACATACCGACAAATTTATTCCGTAAAGATAGATAACTCCTATAAAATTTCATCGAATCGCTTCGATCCAAATTAGCCAAAATTTTCTGAGGATGTAACGAATAATTTGTAAAAAGAATTTTGTCGCTATCTTTTTTTGTTACGAAGGAGATGCACACACATGATAAACAGTGAATAGGGAGATAACTCTTACAGAGAAAATTGTTCGTCTTAGCAGGGTGAAATTTAAAAGCGCATAAACTATACGATACAATATGAGAAATATCTAAGCGACATATTGCGAAACAAACATTTATCGCAAGAACAAAAGTTGGCGGAAAAAAAAAAATAATAATAATAATAATAATAATAATAATCAGAACAAATACAATAAGTCTTTCCACAGAAAAGTGGAAAGACTTAATAAATATAAAGCAATTGTTTTGAAAACAATTGTTAGGCAGTCTTTCCCCTCTGATGAATGGATAATTGGGTTTTTTTATTGATTGATTTGGAAAAAAAGGGGGGGGGGGGTATTTGTTTGTTTGTTTGTTTTTGTAAAGGGTCTATATTATTATGTTACCGGAGAAGTTTCATGTTTAGTTTGGAAAGTTTTTCTTTTATTTTAGATACAGCGCGCGCGCAATATTGAGGAGACATCACGTGACGCGGGTTTATATTAAGAAAAACTTAGTCTTTAATTTCTTTTTAGGTCGGGACCTTGAACAGACAACATGTCTAGAGATGGAATGTACACAATGTAATTTTTTTGTCATTGTAGGAAATTGACATTTTGATCACAGTTCACCAGCAGTGCATGTTTTGGATTTAATCGATCCGGTGTAACTTTAAAACACATTTAATGATTATTTTTTGATAATGTCCATTTTTCAGCACCTGTTTGTAACACAGATTAGTATTTCAATCTCGGAGCGGACATTTTATTGTAGGTTTTTACTGAGATTGACGGACCTAGCAAGCGATTTTTACGGCATTGCCATTTTTTTTTTCTAGGAAAAGTCTTGAGAGATATCTGCAAAAAGTTTTTTTATGAACCTTCAGTACATGTATGCCCTGCTGACTGCAAATTTTCAGGTCAATTGGACTTGTAGTTTCAGAGAATATGTGGATTTTTTTTCAGAAGAGACGTAAGAACAATAATAAAATAAAAATTTTCTTGAATAATTGAGAGTTTGTTCCTTCAATAAACTGTCATAAATAAACAGTCATACATATTGATTGATTGATTAGTTGGTTGATTGATTGGTTGGTTGGTTGGTTTGTTGGTTGGTTGATTAAACACGTTTGATAGGGTCACTTAGAACAAGGGGAAAAAGACCTCAAGAGACCTTGCATCCCGTATTAAACGCATGACACGGAAACATACATTAAGTGATTGATTGGTTGGTTGGTTGGTTGGTTAAACACGTTGGTTAAACATGTTGGTTTAACACGTTGGTTAAACACGTTGGCTGGTTAAACACGTTTGATAGGCTCAATTTAAACAAGCGAAAAAAAACCATCTTGGATCCCGTATTTAACACATGAAACGGAAACATGCATTGATTTATTTATTGGTTGGTTGGTTGGTTGGTTGGTTAAACACGTTGGTTAAACATGTCGGTTAAACACGTAGTTTAAACAAGTTGGCTGGTTAATCACGTTTGATAGGCTCAATTTTAACAAGCGAAAAAAAACCATCTCGGATCCCGTATTTAACACATGAAACGGAAACATGCATTGATTGATTGATTGGTTGGTTGGTTGGTTAAACACGTTGGTTAAACACATTGGATAGGCTCAAAATTGGATCCCGTATTTAACACATGAAACGGAAACATGCATTGATTGATTGATTGGTTGGTTGGTTGGTTGGTTGGTTGGTTGGTTGGTTGGTTGGTTGGTTGGTTGGTTAAACACGTTGGTTAAACACATTGGATAGGCTCAAAATTGGATCCCGTATTTAACACATGAAACGGAAACATGCATTGATTGATTGATTGGTTGGTTGGTTGGTTGGTTGGTTGGTTGGTTGGTTGGTTAAACACGTTGGTTAAACACATTGGATAGGCTCAAAATTGGATCCCGTATTTAACACATGAAACGGAAACATGCATTGATTGATTGATTGGTTGGTTGGTTAAACATGTTGGTTAAACACGTTGGTTAATCATATTGGTTGAACACCTTGGTTAAACATATTGGTTAAACACGTTGGCTGGTTAAACACGTTGGATAAGCTCAATTTAAACAAGCGAAAAAAAAACATCTTGGATCCCGTATTTAACACATGAAACGGAAACATGCATTGATTGATTGATTGCTTGATTGGTTGGGTGGTTGGTTGGTTAAACATGTTGGTTAAACACGTTGGTTAAACACGTTGGCTGGTTAAACACGTTAGATAGGCTCAATTTAAACAAGCGAAAAAAACCATCTTGGATGGTTGGTTGGTTGGTTGGTTGGTAAGTTGGTTAAACACGTTGGTTAAACACGTTGGTTAAACATGTTGGTTAAACACGTTGGTTAAACACGTTGGCTGGTTAACACGTTAGATAGGCTCAATTTAAACGAGCGAAAAAAAAAAACATCTTGGATGCCGTATTTAACACATGAAACGGAAACGCATTGATTGATTGATTGGTTGGTTGGTTAAACACGTTGGTTAAACACGTTTGATAGGCTCAATTAAAACAAGCGAAAAAAAAGAGACCTTGAATCCCGTATCAAACACATGAAACGGAAACATTGATTGATTGATTGATTGATTGATTGATTGGTTGATTGATTGGTTGGTTGGTTGGTTGGTTGGTTGGTTGGTTGGTTGATTGGTTGGTTGGTTGGTTGGTTGGTTGGTTGGTTGGTTGGTTGGTTGAAAATCAAACACACATAAAACTGTTTAAATAGTGCCAAAACCACATAACTTGATGACCTTGACCTTTGACCTTGTGACCTTCGTCAAGGTCATTGCTCCACAAGGTCATTGCAAAAGACCCAATGGGTCAAGGACCTTTGTTTAAGAGTTTTGCCTAAATATGGCTTTTTAAAAACCATCGATGGGAGTTATGTCCCTTACATGATGGTAAAATCAATATAGTCATAATGTAAAAAAGTTGCCCCTTGAAGTACTTAACATTTTTCACTGCTTAAATTTTCTGTATCTATAACCATTCAAGAATTATAGGGAAATCAAAGACATATGAAAATCTAAAATATGACCTTGACCTTTGACCTTGACCTAATTTTCTAAGTTAGGAATCAGGGGACTCAAATAAAAACATTTCAGGGTTATACGGTTAACGGTTTATGAGTTAAAAAAACATACCGACAAATTTATTCCGTAAAGATAGATAACTCCTATAAAATTTCATCGAATCGCTTCGATCCAAATTAGCCAAAATTTTCTGAGGATGTAACGAATAATTTGTAAAAAGAATTTTGTCGCTATCTTTTTTTGTTACGAAGGAGATGCACACACATGATAAACAGTGAATAGGGAGATAACTCTTACAGAGAAAATTGTTCGTCTTAGCAGGGTGAAATTTAAAAGCGCATAAACTATACGATACAATATGAGAAATATCTAAGCGACATATTGCGAAACAAACATTTATCGCAAGAACAAAAGTTGGCGGAAAAAAAAAAATAATAATAATAATAATAATAATAATAATCAGAACAAATACAATAAGTCTTTCCACAGAAAAGTGGAAAGACTTAATAAATATAAAGCAATTGTTTTGAAAACAATTGTTAGGCAGTCTTTCCCCTCTGATGAATGGATAATTGGGTTTTTTTATTGATTGATTTGGAAAAAAAGGGGGGGGGGGGGTATTTGTTTGTTTGTTTGTTTTTGTAAAGGGTCTATATTATTATGTTACCGGAGAAGTTTCATGTTTAGTTTGGAAAGTTTTTCTTTTATTTTAGATACAGCGCGCGCGCAATATTGAGGAGACATCACGTGACGCGGGTTTATATTAAGAAAAACTTAGTCTTTTAATTTCTTTTTAGGTCGGGACCTTGAACAGACAACATGTCTAGAGATGGAATGTACACAATGTAATTTTTTTGTCATTGTAGGAAATTGACATTTTGATCACAGTTCACCAGCAGTGCATGTTTTGGATTTAATCGATCCGGTGTAACTTTAAAACACATTTAATGATTATTTTTTGATAATGTCCATTTTTCAGCACCTGTTTGTAACACAGATTAGTATTTCAATCTCGGAGCGGACATTTTATTGTAGGTTTTTACTGAGATTGACGGACCTAGCAAGCGATTTTTACGGCATTGCCATTTTTTTTTTCTAGGAAAAGTCTTGAGAGATATCTGCAAAAAGTTTTTTTATGAACCTTCAGTACATGTATGCCCTGCTGACTGCAAATTTTCAGGTCAATTGGACTTGTAGTTTCAGAGAATATGTGGATTTTTTTTCAGAAGAGACGTAAGAACAATAATAAAATAAAAATTTTCTTGAATAATTGAGAGTTTGTTCCTTCAATAAACTGTCATAAATAAACAGTCATACATATTGATTGATTGATTAGTTGGTTGATTGATTGGTTGGTTGGTTGGTTTGTTGGTTGGTTGATTAAACACGTTTGATAGGGTCACTTAGAACAAGGGGAAAAAGACCTCAAGAGACCTTGCATCCCGTATTAAACGCATGACACGGAAACATACATTAAGTGATTGATTGGTTGGTTGGTTGGTTGGTTAAACACGTTGGTTAAACATGTTGGTTTAACACGTTGGTTAAACACGTTGGCTGGTTAAACACGTTTGATAGGCTCAATTTAAACAAGCGAAAAAAAACCATCTTGGATCCCGTATTTAACACATGAAACGGAAACATGCATTGATTTATTTATTGGTTGGTTGGTTGGTTGGTTGGTTAAACACGTTGGTTAAACATGTCGGTTAAACACGTAGTTTAAACAAGTTGGCTGGTTAATCACGTTTGATAGGCTCAATTTTAACAAGCGAAAAAAAACCATCTCGGATCCCGTATTTAACACATGAAACGGAAACATGCATTGATTGATTGATTGGTTGGTTGGTTGGTTAAACACGTTGGTTAAACACATTGGATAGGCTCAAAATTGGATCCCGTATTTAACACATGAAACGGAAACATGCATTGATTGATTGATTGGTTGGTTGGTTGGTTGGTTGGTTGGTTGGTTGGTTGGTTGGTTGGTTGGTTGGTTAAACACGTTGGTTAAACACATTGGATAGGCTCAAAATTGGATCCCGTATTTAACACATGAAACGGAAACATGCATTGATTGATTGATTGGTTGGTTGGTTGGTTGGTTGGTTGGTTGGTTGGTTGGTTAAACACGTTGGTTAAACACATTGGATAGGCTCAAAATTGGATCCCGTATTTAACACATGAAACGGAAACATGCATTGATTGATTGATTGGTTGGTTGGTTAAACATGTTGGTTAAACACGTTGGTTAATCATATTGGTTGAACACCTTGGTTAAACATATTGGTTAAACACGTTGGCTGGTTAAACACGTTGGATAAGCTCAATTTAAACAAGCGAAAAAAAAACATCTTGGATCCCGTATTTAACACATGAAACGGAAACATGCATTGATTGATTGATTGCTTGATTGGTTGGGTGGTTGGTTGGTTAAACATGTTGGTTAAACACGTTGGTTAAACACGTTGGCTGGTTAAACACGTTAGATAGGCTCAATTTAAACAAGCGAAAAAAACCATCTTGGATGGTTGGTTGGTTGGTTGGTTGGTAAGTTGGTTAAACACGTTGGTTAAACACGTTGGTTAAACATGTTGGTTAAACACGTTGGTTAAACACGTTGGCTGGTTAACACGTTAGATAGGCTCAATTTAAACGAGCGAAAAAAAAAAACATCTTGGATGCCGTATTTAACACATGAAACGGAAACGCATTGATTGATTGATTGGTTGGTTGGTTAAACACGTTGGTTAAACACGTTTGATAGGCTCAATTAAAACAAGCGAAAAAAAAGAGACCTTGAATCCCGTATCAAACACATGAAACGGAAACATTGATTGATTGATTGATTGATTGATTGATTGGTTGATTGATTGGTTGGTTGGTTGGTTGGTTGGTTGGTTGGTTGGTTGATTGGTTGGTTGGTTGGTTGGTTGGTTGGTTGGTTGGTTGAAAATCAAACACACATAAAACTGTTTAAATAGTGCCAAAACCACATAACTTGATGACCTTGACCTTTGACCTTGTGACCTTCGTCAAGGTCATTGCTCCACAAGGTCATTGCAAAAGACCCAATGGGTCAAGGACCTTTGTTTAAGAGTTTTGCCTAAATATGGCTTTTTAAAAACCATCGATGGGAGTTATGTCCCTTACATGATGGTAAAATCAATATAGTCATAATGTAAAAAAGTTGCCCCTTGAAGTACTTAACATTTTTCACTGCTTAAATTTTCTGTATCTATAACCATTCAAGAATTATAGGGAAATCAAAGACATATGAAAATCTAAAATATGACCTTGACCTTTGACCTTGACCTAATTTTCTAAGTTAGGAATCAGGGGACTCAAATAAAAACATTTCAGGGTTATACGGTTAACGGTTTATGAGTTAAAAAAACATACCGACAAATTTATTCCGTAAAGATAGATAACTCCTATAAAATTTCATCGAATCGCTTCGATCCAAATTAGCCAAAATTTTCTGAGGATGTAACGAATAATTTGTAAAAAGAATTTTGTCGCTATCTTTTTTTGTTACGAAGGAGATGCACACACATGATAAACAGTGAATAGGGAGATAACTCTTACAGAGAAAATTGTTCGTCTTAGCAGGGTGAAATTTAAAAGCGCATAAACTATACGATACAATATGAGAAATATCTAAGCGACATATTGCGAAACAAACATTTATCGCAAGAACAAAAGTTGGCGGAAAAAAAAAATAATAATAATAATAATAATAATAATAATCAGAACAAATACAATAAGTCTTTCCACAGAAAAGTGGAAAGACTTAATAAATATAAAGCAATTGTTTTGAAAACAATTGTTAGGCAGTCTTTCCCCTCTGATGAATGGATAATTGGGTTTTTTTATTGATTGATTTGGAAAAAAAGGGGGGGGGGGGGTATTTGTTTGTTTGTTTGTTTTTGTAAAGGGTCTATATTATTATGTTACCGGAGAAGTTTCATGTTTAGTTTGGAAAGTTTTTCTTTTATTTTAGATACAGCGCGCGCGCAATATTGAGGAGACATCACGTGACGCGGGTTTATATTAAGAAAAACTTAGTCTTTTAATTTCTTTTTAGGTCGGGACCTTGAACAGACAACATGTCTAGAGATGGAATGTACACAATGTAATTTTTTTGTCATTGTAGGAAATTGACATTTTGATCACAGTTCACCAGCAGTGCATGTTTTGGATTTAATCGATCCGGTGTAACTTTAAAACACATTTAATGATTATTTTTTGATAATGTCCATTTTTCAGCACCTGTTTGTAACACAGATTAGTATTTCAATCTCGGAGCGGACATTTTATTGTAGGTTTTTACTGAGATTGACGGACCTAGCAAGCGATTTTTACGGCATTGCCATTTTTTTTTTCTAGGAAAAGTCTTGAGAGATATCTGCAAAAAGTTTTTTTATGAACCTTCAGTACATGTATGCCCTGCTGACTGCAAATTTTCAGGTCAATTGGACTTGTAGTTTCAGAGAATATGTGGATTTTTTTTCAGAAGAGACGTAAGAACAATAATAAAATAAAAATTTTCTTGAATAATTGAGAGTTTGTTCCTTCAATAAACTGTCATAAATAAACAGTCATACATATTGATTGATTGATTAGTTGGTTGATTGATTGGTTGGTTGGTTGGTTTGTTGGTTGGTTGATTAAACACGTTTGATAGGGTCACTTAGAACAAGGGGAAAAAGACCTCAAGAGACCTTGCATCCCGTATTAAACGCATGACACGGAAACATACATTAAGTGATTGATTGGTTGGTTGGTTGGTTGGTTAAACACGTTGGTTAAACATGTTGGTTTAACACGTTGGTTAAACACGTTGGCTGGTTAAACACGTTTGATAGGCTCAATTTAAACAAGCGAAAAAAAACCATCTTGGATCCCGTATTTAACACATGAAACGGAAACATGCATTGATTTATTTATTGGTTGGTTGGTTGGTTGGTTGGTTAAACACGTTGGTTAAACATGTCGGTTAAACACGTAGTTTAAACAAGTTGGCTGGTTAATCACGTTTGATAGGCTCAATTTTAACAAGCGAAAAAAAACCATCTCGGATCCCGTATTTAACACATGAAACGGAAACATGCATTGATTGATTGATTGGTTGGTTGGTTGGTTAAACACGTTGGTTAAACACATTGGATAGGCTCAAAATTGGATCCCGTATTTAACACATGAAACGGAAACATGCATTGATTGATTGATTGGTTGGTTGGTTGGTTGGTTGGTTGGTTGGTTGGTTGGTTGGTTGGTTGGTTGGTTAAACACGTTGGTTAAACACATTGGATAGGCTCAAAATTGGATCCCGTATTTAACACATGAAACGGAAACATGCATTGATTGATTGATTGGTTGGTTGGTTGGTTGGTTGGTTGGTTGGTTGGTTGGTTAAACACGTTGGTTAAACACATTGGATAGGCTCAAAATTGGATCCCGTATTTAACACATGAAACGGAAACATGCATTGATTGATTGATTGGTTGGTTGGTTAAACATGTTGGTTAAACACGTTGGTTAATCATATTGGTTGAACACCTTGGTTAAACATATTGGTTAAACACGTTGGCTGGTTAAACACGTTGGATAAGCTCAATTTAAACAAGCGAAAAAAAAACATCTTGGATCCCGTATTTAACACATGAAACGGAAACATGCATTGATTGATTGATTGCTTGATTGGTTGGGTGGTTGGTTGGTTAAACATGTTGGTTAAACACGTTGGTTAAACACGTTGGCTGGTTAAACACGTTAGATAGGCTCAATTTAAACAAGCGAAAAAAACCATCTTGGATGGTTGGTTGGTTGGTTGGTTGGTAAGTTGGTTAAACACGTTGGTTAAACACGTTGGTTAAACATGTTGGTTAAACACGTTGGTTAAACACGTTGGCTGGTTAACACGTTAGATAGGCTCAATTTAAACGAGCGAAAAAAAAAAACATCTTGGATGCCGTATTTAACACATGAAACGGAAACGCATTGATTGATTGATTGGTTGGTTGGTTAAACACGTTGGTTAAACACGTTTGATAGGCTCAATTAAAACAAGCGAAAAAAAAGAGACCTTGAATCCCGTATCAAACACATGAAACGGAAACATTGATTGATTGATTGATTGATTGATTGATTGGTTGATTGATTGGTTGGTTGGTTGGTTGGTTGGTTGGTTGGTTGGTTGATTGGTTGGTTGGTTGGTTGGTTGGTTGGTTGGTTGGTTGAAAATCAAACACACATAAAACTGTTTAAATAGTGCCAAAACCACATAACTTGATGACCTTGACCTTTGACCTTGTGACCTTCGTCAAGGTCATTGCTCCACAAGGTCATTGCAAAAGACCCAATGGGTCAAGGACCTTTGTTTAAGAGTTTTGCCTAAATATGGCTTTTTAAAAACCATCGATGGGAGTTATGTCCCTTACATGATGGTAAAATCAATATAGTCATAATGTAAAAAAGTTGCCCCTTGAAGTACTTAACATTTTTCACTGCTTAAATTTTCTGTATCTATAACCATTCAAGAATTATAGGGAAATCAAAGACATATGAAAATCTAAAATATGACCTTGACCTTTGACCTTGACCTAATTTTCTAAGTTAGGAATCAGGGGACTCAAATAAAAACATTTCAGGGTTATACGGTTAACGGTTTATGAGTTAAAAAAACATACCGACAAATTTATTCCGTAAAGATAGATAACTCCTATAAAATTTCATCGAATCGCTTCGATCCAAATTAGCCAAAATTTTCTGAGGATGTAACGAATAATTTGTAAAAAGAATTTTGTCGCTATCTTTTTTTGTTACGAAGGAGATGCACACACATGATAAACAGTGAATAGGGAGATAACTCTTACAGAGAAAATTGTTCGTCTTAGCAGGGTGAAATTTAAAAGCGCATAAACTATACGATACAATATGAGAAATATCTAAGCGACATATTGCGAAACAAACATTTATCGCAAGAACAAAAGTTGGCGGAAAAAAAAAAATAATAATAATAATAATAATAATAATAATCAGAACAAATACAATAAGTCTTTCCACAGAAAAGTGGAAAGACTTAATAAATATAAAGCAATTGTTTTGAAAACAATTGTTAGGCAGTCTTTCCCCTCTGATGAATGGATAATTGGGTTTTTTTATTGATTGATTTGGAAAAAAAGGGGGGGGGGGGGTATTTGTTTGTTTGTTTGTTTTTGTAAAGGGTCTATATTATTATGTTACCGGAGAAGTTTCATGTTTAGTTTGGAAAGTTTTTCTTTTATTTTAGATACAGCGCGCGCGCAATATTGAGGAGACATCACGTGACGCGGGTTTATATTAAGAAAAACTTAGTCTTTTAATTTCTTTTTAGGTCGGGACCTTGAACAGACAACATGTCTAGAGATGGAATGTACACAATGTAATTTTTTGTCATTGTAGGAAATTGACATTTTGATCACAGTTCACCAGCAGTGCATGTTTTGGATTTAATCGATCCGGTGTAACTTTAAAACACATTTAATGATTATTTTTTGATAATGTCCATTTTTCAGCACCTGTTTGTAACACAGATTAGTATTTCAATCTCGGAGCGGACATTTTATTGTAGGTTTTTACTGAGATTGACGGACCTAGCAAGCGATTTTTACGGCATTGCCATTTTTTTTTTCTAGGAAAAGTCTTGAGAGATATCTGCAAAAAGTTTTTTTATGAACCTTCAGTACATGTATGCCCTGCTGACTGCAAATTTTCAGGTCAATTGGACTTGTAGTTTCAGAGAATATGTGGATTTTTTTTCAGAAGAGACGTAAGAACAATAATAAAATAAAAATTTTCTTGAATAATTGAGAGTTTGTTCCTTCAATAAACTGTCATAAATAAACAGTCATACATATTGATTGATTGATTAGTTGGTTGATTGATTGGTTGGTTGGTTGGTTTGTTGGTTGGTTGATTAAACACGTTTGATAGGGTCACTTAGAACAAGGGGAAAAAGACCTCAAGAGACCTTGCATCCCGTATTAAACGCATGACACGGAAACATACATTAAGTGATTGATTGGTTGGTTGGTTGGTTGGTTAAACACGTTGGTTAAACATGTTGGTTTAACACGTTGGTTAAACACGTTGGCTGGTTAAACACGTTTGATAGGCTCAATTTAAACAAGCGAAAAAAAACCATCTTGGATCCCGTATTTAACACATGAAACGGAAACATGCATTGATTTATTTATTGGTTGGTTGGTTGGTTGGTTGGTTAAACACGTTGGTTAAACATGTCGGTTAAACACGTAGTTTAAACAAGTTGGCTGGTTAATCACGTTTGATAGGCTCAATTTTAACAAGCGAAAAAAAACCATCTCGGATCCCGTATTTAACACATGAAACGGAAACATGCATTGATTGATTGATTGGTTGGTTGGTTGGTTAAACACGTTGGTTAAACACATTGGATAGGCTCAAAATTGGATCCCGTATTTAACACATGAAACGGAAACATGCATTGATTGATTGATTGGTTGGTTGGTTGGTTGGTTGGTTGGTTGGTTGGTTGGTTGGTTGGTTGGTTGGTTAAACACGTTGGTTAAACACATTGGATAGGCTCAAAATTGGATCCCGTATTTAACACATGAAACGGAAACATGCATTGATTGATTGATTGGTTGGTTGGTTGGTTGGTTGGTTGGTTGGTTGGTTGGTTAAACACGTTGGTTAAACACATTGGATAGGCTCAAAATTGGATCCCGTATTTAACACATGAAACGGAAACATGCATTGATTGATTGATTGGTTGGTTGGTTAAACATGTTGGTTAAACACGTTGGTTAATCATATTGGTTGAACACCTTGGTTAAACATATTGGTTAAACACGTTGGCTGGTTAAACACGTTGGATAAGCTCAATTTAAACAAGCGAAAAAAAAACATCTTGGATCCCGTATTTAACACATGAAACGGAAACATGCATTGATTGATTGATTGCTTGATTGGTTGGGTGGTTGGTTGGTTAAACATGTTGGTTAAACACGTTGGTTAAACACGTTGGCTGGTTAAACACGTTAGATAGGCTCAATTTAAACAAGCGAAAAAAACCATCTTGGATGGTTGGTTGGTTGGTTGGTTGGTAAGTTGGTTAAACACGTTGGTTAAACACGTTGGTTAAACATGTTGGTTAAACACGTTGGTTAAACACGTTGGCTGGTTAACACGTTAGATAGGCTCAATTTAAACGAGCGAAAAAAAAAAACATCTTGGATGCCGTATTTAACACATGAAACGGAAACGCATTGATTGATTGATTGGTTGGTTGGTTAAACACGTTGGTTAAACACGTTTGATAGGCTCAATTAAAACAAGCGAAAAAAAAGAGACCTTGAATCCCGTATCAAACACATGAAACGGAAACATTGATTGATTGATTGATTGATTGATTGATTGGTTGATTGATTGGTTGGTTGGTTGGTTGGTTGGTTGGTTGGTTGGTTGATTGGTTGGTTGGTTGGTTGGTTGGTTGGTTGGTTGGTTGGTTGGTTGAAAATCAAACACACATAAAACTGTTTAAATAGTGCCAAAACCACATAACTTGATGACCTTGACCTTTGACCTTGTGACCTTCGTCAAGGTCATTGCTCCACAAGGTCATTGCAAAAGACCCAATGGGTCAAGGACCTTTGTTTAAGAGTTTTGCCTAAATATGGCTTTTTAAAAACCATCGATGGGAGTTATGTCCCTTACATGATGGTAAAATCAATATAGTCATAATGTAAAAAAGTTGCCCCTTGAAGTACTTAACATTTTTCACTGCTTAAATTTTCTGTATCTATAACCATTCAAGAATTATAGGGAAATCAAAGACATATGAAAATCTAAAATATGACCTTGACCTTTGACCTTGACCTAATTTTCTAAGTTAGGAATCAGGGGACTCAAATAAAAACATTTCAGGGTTATACGGTTAACGGTTTATGAGTTAAAAAAACATACCGACAAATTTATTCCGTAAAGATAGATAACTCCTATAAAATTTCATCGAATCGCTTCGATCCAAATTAGCCAAAATTTTCTGAGGATGTAACGAATAATTTGTAAAAAGAATTTTGTCGCTATCTTTTTTTGTTACGAAGGAGATGCACACACATGATAAACAGTGAATAGGGAGATAACTCTTACAGAGAAAATTGTTCGTCTTAGCAGGGTGAAATTTAAAAGCGCATAAACTATACGATACAATATGAGAAATATCTAAGCGACATATTGCGAAACAAACATTTATCGCAAGAACAAAAGTTGGCGGAAAAAAAAAAATAATAATAATAATAATAATAATAATAATCAGAACAAATACAATAAGTCTTTCCACAGAAAAGTGGAAAGACTTAATAAATATAAAGCAATTGTTTTGAAAACAATTGTTAGGCAGTCTTTCCCCTCTGATGAATGGATAATTGGGTTTTTTTATTGATTGATTTGGAAAAAAAGGGGGGGGGGGTATTTGTTTGTTTGTTTGTTTTTGTAAAGGGTCTATATTATTATGTTACCGGAGAAGTTTCATGTTTAGTTTGGAAAGTTTTTCTTTTATTTTAGATACAGCGCGCGCGCAATATTGAGGAGACATCACGTGACGCGGGTTTATATTAAGAAAAACTTAGTCTTTTAATTTCTTTTTAGGTCGGGACCTTGAACAGACAACATGTCTAGAGATGGAATGTACACAATGTAATTTTTTTGTCATTGTAGGAAATTGACATTTTGATCACAGTTCACCAGCAGTGCATGTTTTGGATTTAATCGATCCGGTGTAACTTTAAAACACATTTAATGATTATTTTTTGATAATGTCCATTTTTCAGCACCTGTTTGTAACACAGATTAGTATTTCAATCTCGGAGCGGACATTTTATTGTAGGTTTTTACTGAGATTGACGGACCTAGCAAGCGATTTTTACGGCATTGCCATTTTTTTTTTCTAGGAAAAGTCTTGAGAGATATCTGCAAAAAGTTTTTTTATGAACCTTCAGTACATGTATGCCCTGCTGACTGCAAATTTTCAGGTCAATTGGACTTGTAGTTTCAGAGAATATGTGGATTTTTTTTCAGAAGAGACGTAAGAACAATAATAAAATAAAAATTTTCTTGAATAATTGAGAGTTTGTTCCTTCAATAAACTGTCATAAATAAACAGTCATACATATTGATTGATTGATTAGTTGGTTGATTGATTGGTTGGTTGGTTGGTTTGTTGGTTGGTTGATTAAACACGTTTGATAGGGTCACTTAGAACAAGGGGAAAAAGACCTCAAGAGACCTTGCATCCCGTATTAAACGCATGACACGGAAACATACATTAAGTGATTGATTGGTTGGTTGGTTGGTTGGTTAAACACGTTGGTTAAACATGTTGGTTTAACACGTTGGTTAAACACGTTGGCTGGTTAAACACGTTTGATAGGCTCAATTTAAACAAGCGAAAAAAAACCATCTTGGATCCCGTATTTAACACATGAAACGGAAACATGCATTGATTTATTTATTGGTTGGTTGGTTGGTTGGTTGGTTAAACACGTTGGTTAAACATGTCGGTTAAACACGTAGTTTAAACAAGTTGGCTGGTTAATCACGTTTGATAGGCTCAATTTTAACAAGCGAAAAAAAACCATCTCGGATCCCGTATTTAACACATGAAACGGAAACATGCATTGATTGATTGATTGGTTGGTTGGTTGGTTAAACACGTTGGTTAAACACATTGGATAGGCTCAAAATTGGATCCCGTATTTAACACATGAAACGGAAACATGCATTGATTGATTGATTGGTTGGTTGGTTGGTTGGTTGGTTGGTTGGTTGGTTGGTTGGTTGGTTAAACACGTTGGTTAAACACATTGGATAGGCTCAAAATTGGATCCCGTATTTAACACATGAAACGGAAACATGCATTGATTGATTGATTGGTTGGTTGGTTGGTTGGTTGGTTGGTTGGTTGGTTGGTTAAACACGTTGGTTAAACACATTGGATAGGCTCAAAATTGGATCCCGTATTTAACACATGAAACGGAAACATGCATTGATTGATTGATTGGTTGGTTGGTTAAACATGTTGGTTAAACACGTTGGTTAATCATATTGGTTGAACACCTTGGTTAAACATATTGGTTAAACACGTTGGCTGGTTAAACACGTTGGATAAGCTCAATTTAAACAAGCGAAAAAAAAACATCTTGGATCCCGTATTTAACACATGAAACGGAAACATGCATTGATTGATTGATTGCTTGATTGGTTGGGTGGTTGGTTGGTTAAACATGTTGGTTAAACACGTTGGTTAAACACGTTGGCTGGTTAAACACGTTAGATAGGCTCAATTTAAACAAGCGAAAAAAACCATCTTGGATGGTTGGTTGGTTGGTTGGTTGGTAAGTTGGTTAAACACGTTGGTTAAACACGTTGGTTAAACATGTTGGTTAAACACGTTGGTTAAACACGTTGGCTGGTTAACACGTTAGATAGGCTCAATTTAAACGAGCGAAAAAAAAAAACATCTTGGATGCCGTATTTAACACATGAAACGGAAACGCATTGATTGATTGATTGGTTGGTTGGTTAAACACGTTGGTTAAACACGTTTGATAGGCTCAATTAAAACAAGCGAAAAAAAAGAGACCTTGAATCCCGTATCAAACACATGAAACGGAAACATTGATTGATTGATTGATTGATTGATTGATTGGTTGATTGATTGGTTGGTTGGTTGGTTGGTTGGTTGGTTGGTTGGTTGATTGGTTGGTTGGTTGGTTGGTTGGTTGGTTGGTTGGTTGGTTGAAAATCAAACACACATAAAACTGTTTAAATAGTGCCAAAACCACATAACTTGATGACCTTGACCTTTGACCTTGTGACCTTCGTCAAGGTCATTGCTCCACAAGGTCATTGCAAAAGACCCAATGGGTCAAGGACCTTTGTTTAAGAGTTTTGCCTAAATATGGCTTTTTAAAAACCATCGATGGGAGTTATGTCCCTTACATGATGGTAAAATCAATATAGTCATAATGTAAAAAAGTTGCCCCTTGAAGTACTTAACATTTTTCACTGCTTAAATTTTCTGTATCTATAACCATTCAAGAATTATAGGGAAATCAAAGACATATGAAAATCTAAAATATGACCTTGACCTTTGACCTTGACCTAATTTTCTAAGTTAGGAATCAGGGGACTCAAATAAAAACATTTCAGGGTTATACGGTTAACGGTTTATGAGTTAAAAAAACATACCGACAAATTTATTCCGTAAAGATAGATAACTCCTATAAAATTTCATCGAATCGCTTCGATCCAAATTAGCCAAAATTTTCTGAGGATGTAACGAATAATTTGTAAAAAGAATTTTGTCGCTATCTTTTTTTGTTACGAAGGAGATGCACACACATGATAAACAGTGAATAGGGAGATAACTCTTACAGAGAAAATTGTTCGTCTTAGCAGGGTGAAATTTAAAAGCGCATAAACTATACGATACAATATGAGAAATATCTAAGCGACATATTGCGAAACAAACATTTATCGCAAGAACAAAAGTTGGCGGAAAAAAAAAAATAATAATAATAATAATAATAATAATAATCAGAACAAATACAATAAGTCTTTCCACAGAAAAGTGGAAAGACTTAATAAATATAAAGCAATTGTTTTGAAAACAATTGTTAGGCAGTCTTTCCCCTCTGATGAATGGATAATTGGGTTTTTTTATTGATTGATTTGGAAAAAAAGGGGGGGGGGTATTTGTTTGTTTGTTTGTTTTTGTAAAGGGTCTATATTATTATGTTACCGGAGAAGTTTCATGTTTAGTTTGGAAAGTTTTTCTTTTATTTTAGATACAGCGCGCGCGCAATATTGACGGAGACATCACGTGACGCGGGTTTATATTAAGAAAAACTTAGTCTTTTAATTTCTTTTTAGGTCGGGACCTTGAACAGACAACATGTCTAGAGATGGAATGTACACAATGTAATTTTTTTGTCATTGTAGGAAATTGACATTTTGATCACAGTTCACCAGCAGTGCATGTTTTGGATTTAATCGATCCGGTGTAACTTTAAAACACATTTAATGATTATTTTTTGATAATGTCCATTTTTCAGCACCTGTTTGTAACACAGATTAGTATTTCAATCTCGGAGCGGACATTTTATTGTAGGTTTTTACTGAGATTGACGGACCTAGCAAGCGATTTTTACGGCATTGCCATTTTTTTTTTCTAGGAAAAGTCTTGAGAGATATCTGCAAAAGTTTTTTTATGAACCTTCAGTACATGTATGCCCTGCTGACTGCAAATTTTCAGGTCAATTGGACTTGTAGTTTCAGAGAATATGTGGATTTTTTTTCAGAAGAGACGTAAGAACAATAATAAAATAAAAATTTTCTTGAATAATTGAGAGTTTGTTCCTTCAATAAACTGTCATAAATAAACAGTCATACATATTGATTGATTGATT
>NW_027267702.1:0-30823 GCF_963676685.1 Mytilus edulis
TATGCCATCTACATCTACAAAGTCTTGAGACAGGTTCACCCAGACACTGGAGTATCCTCAAAGGCTATGTCTATCATGAACAGTTTTGTCAACGATATCTTTGAGAGAATCGCTGCAGAAGCTTCCCGTCTCGCTCACTACAACAAGAGATCTACCATCACATCTCGGGAGATCCAGACTGCAGTTCGTCTGCTCTTACCCGGTGAATTGGCCAAGCACGCTGTCAGTGAAAGGTACCAAAGCCGTCACCAAGTACACCAGCAGCAAGTAAACAACGAGAAGTTTCACTTCACAAACGGCCCTTTTCAGGGCCACCAACATTTTTCAAAAAGAGTCTTATTATTGTTGTACATAACAAACTTCGAAATCAAGCTGTGTCCCCCACCCCAAAAATGACCAATTTATCTGTATCTGGATTCTGTCTTTCTTTCTTTTCTTTCTTATTTTCCTCTTCTTTATTCTTCATCTGATTAGTCGATTTCAAAAAAAGTTGGTCATTAAAAAAAATAATATATATACACAAAATTTAACCATTTAACGGGTTATACATTTCTTCCTCTCTTTTTTGTTTTTGTCTAGAATAAAAATTATACTTGAATATGTATTGATGAACCATTGTATAAAACATAAACACGAACATATAAATTCAACGTTGACGGAAAAGGGAAAAAAAAGGGGGGGGATAAAAAAAAACCCAAACAATATAAACTAGATTGAATGTTTGACAATGGAGAAAAATTAAGCAATATATTTATGACATAAAAGAATATGGAAATAAAGAATAAAATTATAAATTTACATTAAAAATCGGGATTCATATTGTATCCAGACTTGCTTGCCTTTTTTTAATGGGGTAAAATAAAAAATGAAAAAGTAAAATATGAGCGAATAGAATAAAAGAAAAAAGGAAAGAAAAGAAAGTTGGACAGGAGAAAGCTATGATTTTTCATTTTTAAGTACAACAAATGCAGATTCTTTTTGAAATATGTTGGTGGCCCTGAAAAGGGCCGTTGTATTTGTATTTTTCAGCTGGCTGTTTTAACCTCCGAATCCGTAAAGGGTACGTCCTTGACGTTTCAGGGCGTAGACAACATCCATGGCAGTGACAGTCTTCCTCTTTGCGTGCTCTGTGTATGTGACAGCATCACGGATGACATTTTCCAAAAAGACTTTCAAGACACCACGTGTTTCCTCGTAGATAAGACCAGAGATACGTTTGACACCACCCTCTTCTTGCTAAACGACGGATTGCTGGTTTGGTGATACCTTGGATATTATCACGCAACACCTTCCTGTGACGTTTGGCGCCTCCTTTACCTAGACCTTTTCCTCCTTTACCTCTTCCTGACATGTTGCTTGCTTTGTGAAGTTCGATAAAACGAATGACAACAATATCCGAATTATGCTATATATCTCATGAACGCGGCCCTAAAAGAAATACCACTGAATTTTTGATAGGTTGGACCTGATTGGTTGTTTTTCGTCTAAATTCCGGGAGGTAACTCTGTAGGAATTCTGTACACTTTCAATCCACTTTTTGATTGAAGCTCTGAAAATATATGAAAATAAAATATTTCAAACTGCATACAAATAAAAAATACAAAGATTATAAAAGATGGACCAAATAACTAATGATCTCCATCATCAATTAATACTTCTTATATTTTCCAATGTGAAAGAGATTTATTTCCCTTGTACTTAAATTAAAATACAAGAAACATATCACACTGCATTACATAAGCAGGAGTTAACAATGTGCAATTGCAATTAAAAGCAATTAGATTAAAAAAAAATCTTTTAATACAGTTTTTTTTCTTGTTCTAAGGATACAGTTTCAGAGATGCAGACTTAAGAGAGTAAAAGCAAAACTAAACTACAGCATATCAGTCAGTTATTTAAGCATGGACAGATAAATTTGTAAATAAAAAACAGGTGTGCATAATAATTTTTTCTAAAAATCACCTTTACCAGTTTCAATAAAGATGTCCCGGGAAATTGACATTTCAAACATGTTACTATTACAGTTGTATACAATCAATGCTCATCTTTTAACTACTAATTAGGAATCTTTCTAAATTTAGCAGCTACATATGTGAGAATACTTTATACATGTAGTCATAAGCTTTTGAAATGTACACAGTGCAGCCTCACTTTTTAAAATACCACAATTGGTACATCACTGAATGAATAAATTATTGCGCCTTGTCTATTTTTCTCCACCAATTGGGAAAAAAGATTCATCCGCACACATGTTCACATCATTTATAAGGGCACATAGAGCACCAAAATAGCTGCATTTTAATCGCAAAATAAAGGTATTAAAAAAAAAAAGTTCTTTCTGTAACACACAATTGATGAAGACAAAGTTTTCAATGAGAATTTAAGGTGGACTACTTGGACCCGTACGAAAATATATTTCAGAAATATAAAATAATTGAATCTTCTCATGTTGTCACAGTATAATACACAATATAAGTAAAAATTACATACAAGAAGCATCTAAAAAAAACAGTGAGAAAATAAGACCTGAGAAAAATGCATTTTAGAGAAAAATATAACCACAGAAATTAGAAAGAAATACATTTTAATAATTCTGCAATTAGAAGATGGATTGTCTTGTTCTTGGAGTATGTTTTTTCTTACCTTTTTTTATTTATGTATACATGTATATTATTTTTTTTCAGGGCGGTATACCAGAAAATGTATAACATTCTTGTTTTTTCTGTAGGATTTGGAAGAAAATATGTATGTCTCTCTCTCTCTCTATATTTATCCTTTTATTTCTTTCCTTTGCATGTTTTGAAATAAGTTTCTCTTTAATTTTCTTCTTCTTTCAATACAGTAACCCGACTGTCTTGGTCTAATCTTAGTGCAAAATAAAAAGATAAAAAGAAAGAAGAATAAAGAAAGATGTGGAGAAAGAAGAATAAAGAAAGATGGTGGAGAGGGGGTTTCAGCTATATTTGATTTTGATGTACAACATATTCAGACTCTTTTTGAAAAATATTGGTGGCCCTTAAAAGGGCCGTTATTGTATAGAGTAAAGGTCAGTTTAAGCACGTTCTCCACGGATTCTGCGAGCCAACTGGATGTCTTTGGGCATGATGGTGACTCTCTTGGCGTGAATTGCACACAAGTTGGTGTCCTCGAAAAGACCAACGAGGTAAGCTTCACTGGCTTCCTGGAGGGCCATAACGGCAGAGCTCTGGAAACGAAGATCAGTCTTGAAGTCTTGAGCAATTTCACGAACTAATCTCTGGAAGGGGAGTTTCCTGATGAGGAGTTCAGTACTTTTCTGGTATCTTCTGATCTCACGAAGAGCGACTGTTCCTGGCCTGTATCTATGTGGCTTCTTAACTCCGCCTGTGGCAGGTGCGCTCTTACGGGCGGCCTTGGTGGCAAGTTGTTTTCTTGGAGCTTTTCCTCCAGTGGATTTACGGGCGGTCTGCTTTGTACGAGCCATTGCGATATGTTCTCTGTGAAAATCTACGATTACACGACAGAATACTTCAAAACTTCGAATGTTAGTGTATTTGTGCTAGCCGCAATGTTTGCAAACACGACACTGATTGGCCTTTCGGTGTAATAAAACTCACGTTGATTGGTTGAAATCTCTGTATTATGATTGGACTGATCTGGAAGTTACTTTCACAGCTTTCAATCCCTTTTTGGACTGAAGCTAACAATTGTTCACCCCAAGCTAACATTTGGCACACATTTGTTTCTATTCTGTTTTGTTGTGATCGTGTCAACGAAAATTTAAATCAGAAAAAAAAGTACTCAAGAGTAATGAAGAATTGAATTATTCTTTATTCAAATAATAAATAATTGGTTAATCAACAGTCTGACACGAAATTAATAATTGACAGGAAAATAAGTCTCTGTAAATTAAATAGCAAAATAGAAAAAAAAGAAGAAAAAAACATCATCCATCCATTTTGATCAGTATCCGAGTGGTATAGACATGCAGCCGTTTTCTTAGAGTGTGTCGCCAGTTTCTCGTATAAAGACATGCTTATAACAGTACACAACTGTCACTCGTCTCAGTGTCTTGAAAAGGTTCTTAAGACAGAGAGAACACTTTGTAATATCTATAGTCTTTGTATTCTCTAGCTATATTCTCTGTATTCTCTATAGTCTCTGTATTCTCTCTAGTATACTGCACGCATATACAGGGAAACTTGCTCATTGTTAAAGTATTATTTATTGTTTATATACGATTTTGCCGAATACAACTGATTTCAGCTACAAAAAAAAAATAATAATCTACACAACTATAAATATACGCATAAGTACTTTGTATTAGAACACAAACTATATATTATATATTTAAGAGAATGTGACAGCAGAAGAAGAAGAAAATAATCCAGCTAGATCACAGACAAGACAGACAGACACACACACAACGAACGAACGAACGAACGAACGAACGAACGAACGAACGAACGAACGAACGAACGAACGAACGAACGAACGAACGAACGAACGAACGAACGAACGAACGAACGAACATGTATATTTATATAAAAATAAGGTCAAAGATTGTAATTTGTGTGCGTAAATTATATAATATGATATATAGGACTGCAACTAATTTACACAACAAACGATACAAATATGCAACATTGACCACTAACAACTGAGTTTTTCTTCCTCTCGTGCTTGCGCATTTCCATCGAATATGCGTTATATGGTTGTATATTTTCTTGGACTTGTATAAGAAAAGAAAGAAAAAAAAAAGAAACATGTAATGTTCTTCATTTTTTTCACACCAACTATTGTAATATATAATAAGAAAGTAGACACCTGTATACTGTTTGCAAAGAAAAAAGAAAACAGAAAAATAAAAAATAAAAAGACAGAGAAATGGAGGGAGTGAGCTATGTTTGAGATTGCTTTCTGCATTCAACTAAATTGTACAACAAAATCAGATTCTCTTTGAAAAATGTTGGTGGCCCTGAAAAGGGCCGTTGTAAGTGAAGTTTCTGTTGTGTTGACTTTACTTGGCAGCTTTCTGTGTCTTCTTTGGCAGAAGTACAGCCTGGATGTTTGGTAAAACACCTCCTTGGGCAATGGTTACACCAGAGAGAAGTTTGTTCAATTCTTCGTCGTTTCTGATGGCCAACTGGAGATGACGGGGGATGATTCTGCTCTTCTTGTTGTCACGGGCAGCATTTCCTGCCAACTCCAAAACCTCAGCTGCTAAGTATTCCAAGACAGCGGCAAGGTAGACTGGTGCTCCGGCACCAACTCTCTCAGCGTAGTTTCCTTTCCTCAAAAGTCTGTGGATACGACCTACTGGGAACTGAAGTCCGGCACGGGATGACCTAGACTTTGCCTTTGCTTTTGCTTTTCCTCCTTTTCCTCGTCCTGACATTTTGATTTAATACGTTGTTTGACTTGAACAAGTATAAACAATGATTATCCCAAGAGGTGGTAGTTTACTATTTATACCCGCAAAACGGATTGAAAGATGTTTCAGTTCTAAACCAATCAAATCATCGCTTCTTCCAGGTAGTTAGGTTGAATGTTAGAAGGTGCTCTCTCCGAAGTTCGCGTTAAGTAAAAACTTTCAATCCGTTTTGCCGAGTATAAATAGAAATTTTTATTAACGGCCATCATTCACTGATTATATTTCAGAGAGTATACATCTGTCAAAATGCCACCAAAAGTTGGAACCAAAGGAGCCAAAAAGGCCGTAACAAAGGCAAAGACTGCCCGACCCGGCGGTGACAAGAAAAGGAGGAGGAAGAGGAGAGAATCCTATGCCATCTACATCTACAAAGTCTTGAGACAGGTTCACCCAGACACTGGAGTATCCTCAAAGGCTATGTCTATCATGAACAGTTTTGTCAACGATATCTTTGAGAGAATCGCTGCAGAAGCTTCCCGTCTCGCTCACTACAACAAGAGATCTACCATCACATCTCGGGAGATCCAGACTGCAGTTCGTCTGCTCTTACCCGGTGAATTGGCCAAGCACGCTGTCAGTGAAGGTACCAAAGCCGTCACCAAGTACACCAGCAGCAAGTAAACAACGAGAAGTTTCACTTCACAAACGGCCCTTTTCAGGGCCACCAACATTTTTCAAAAAGAGTCTTATTATTGTTGTACATAACAAACTTCGAAATCAAGCTGTGTCCCCCACCCCAAAATGACCAATTTATCTGTATCTGGATTCTGTCTTTCTTTCTTTCTTTCTTATTTTCCTCTTCTTTATTCTTCATCTGATTAGTCCGATTTCAAAAAAAGTTGGTCATTAAAAAAATATATATATACACAAAATTTAACCATTTAACGGGTTATACATTTCTTCCTCTCTTTTTTGTTTTTGTCTAGAATAAAATTATACTTGAATATGTATTGATGAACCATTGTATAAAACATAAACACGAACATATAAATTCAACGTTGACGGAAAGGGAAAAAAAAGGGGGGGGATAAAAAAAAACCCAAACAATATAAACTAGATTGAATGTTTGACAATGGAGAAAAATTAAGCAATATATTTATGACATAAAAGAATATGAAATAAAGAATAAAATTATAATTTACATTAAAAATCGGGATTCATATTGTATCCAGACTTGCTTGCCTTTTTTTAATGGGGTAAAATAAAAAATGAAAAAGTAAAATATGAGCGAATAGAATAAAAGAAAAAAGGAAAGAAAAGAAAGTTGGACAGGAGAAAGCTATGATTTTCATTTTTAAGTACAACAAATGCAGATTCTTTTTGAAATATGTTGGTGGCCCTGAAAAGGGCCGTTGTATTTGTATTTTTCAGCTGGCTGTTTAACCTCCGAATCCGTAAAGGGTACGTCCTTGACGTTTCAGGGCGTAGACAACATCCATGGCAGTGACAGTCTTCCTCTTTGCGTGCTCTGTGTATGTGACAGCATCACGGATGACATTTTCCAAAAAGACTTTCAAGACACCACGTGTTTCCTCGTAGATAAGACCAGAGATACGTTTGACACCACCTCTTCTTGCTAAACGACGGATTGCTGGTTTGGTGATACCTTGGATATTATCACGCAACACCTTCCTGTGACGTTTGGCGCCTCCTTTACCTAGACCTTTTCCTCCTTTACCTCTTCCTGACATGTTGCTTGCTTTGTGAAGTTCGATAAAACGAATGACAACAATATCCGAATTATGCTATATATCTCATGAACGCGGCCCTAAAAGAAATACCACTGAATTTTTGATAGGTTGGACCTGATTGGTTGTTTTCGTCTAAATCCGGGAGGTAACTCTGTAGGAATTCTGTACACTTTCAATCCACTTTTTGATTGAAGCTCTGAAAATATATGAAAATAAAATATTTCAAACTGCATACAAATAAAAATACAAAGATTATAAAAGATGGACCAAATAACTAATGATCTCCATCATCAATTAATACTTCTTATATTTTCCAATGTGAAAGAGATTTATTTCCTTGTACTTAAATTAAAATACAAGAACATATCACACTGCATACATAAGCAGGAGTTAACAATGTGCAATTGCAATTAAAAGCAATTAGATTAAAAAAAATCTTTTAATACAGTTTTTTTCTTGTTCTAAGGATACAGTTTCAGAGATGCAGACTTAAGAGAGTAAAAGCAAAACTAAACTACAGCATATCAGTCAGTTATTTAAGCATGGACAGATAAATTTGTAAATAAAAAACAGGTGTGCATAATAATTTTTCTAAAAATCACCTTTACCAGTTTCAATAAAGATGTCCCGGGAAATTGACATTTCAAACATGTTACTATTACATGTATACAATCAATGCTCATCTTTTAACTACTAATTAGGAATCTTTCTAAATTTAGCAGCTACATATGTGAGAATACTTTATACATGTAGTCATAAGCTTTTGAAATGTACACAGTGCAGCCTCACTTTTTAAATACCACAATTGGTACATCACTGAATGAATAAATTATTGCGCCTTGTCTATTTTTCTCCACCAATTGGGAAAAAAGATTCATCCGCACACATGTTCACATCATTTATAAGGCACATAGAGCACCCAAAATAGCTGCATTTTAATCGCAAAATAAAGGTATTAAAAAAAAAGTTCTTTCTGTAACACACAATTGATGAAGACAAAGTTTTCAATGAGAATTTAAGGTGGACTACTTGGACCCGTACCGAAAATATATTTCAGAAATATAAAATAATTGAATCTTCTCATGTTGTCACAGTATAATACACAATATAAGTAAAAATTACATACAAGAAGCATCTAAAAAAAACAGTGAGAAAATAAGACCTGAGAAAAATGCATTTTAGAGAAAAATATAACCACAGAAATTAGAAAGAAATACATTTTAATAATTCTGCAATTAGAAGATGGATTGTCTTGTTCTTGGAGTATGTTTTTTCTTACCTTTTTTTATTTATGTATACATGTATATTATTTTTTTTCAGGGCGGTATACCAGAAAATGTATAACATTCTTGTTTTTTCTGTAGGATTTGGAAGAAAATATGTATGTCTCTCTCTCTCTCTATATTTATCCTTTTATTTCTTTCCTTTGCATGTTTTGAAATAAGTTTCTCTTTAATTTTCTTCTTCTTTCAATACAGTAACCCGACTGTCTTGGTCTAATCTTAGTGCAAAATAAAAAGATAAAAAGAAAGAAGAATAAAGAAAGATGTGGAGAAAGAAGAATAAAGAAAGATGGTGGAGAGGGGGTTTCAGCTATATTTGATTTTGATGTACAACATATTCAGACTCTTTTTGAAAAATATTGGTGGCCCTTAAAAGGGCCGTTATTGTATAGAGTAAAGGTCAGTTTAAGCACGTTCTCCACGGATTCTGCGAGCCAACTGGATGTCTTTGGGCATGATGGTGACTCTCTTGGCGTGAATTGCACACAAGTTGGTGTCCTCGAAAAGACCAACGAGGTAAGCTTCACTGGCTTCCTGGAGGGCCATAACGGCAGAGCTCTGGAAACGAAGATCAGTCTTGAAGTCTTGAGCAATTTCACGAACTAATCTCTGGAAGGGGAGTTTCCTGATGAGGAGTTCAGTACTTTTCTGGTATCTTCTGATCTCACGAAGAGCGACTGTTCCTGGCCTGTATCTATGTGGCTTCTTAACTCCGCCTGTGGCAGGTGCGCTCTTACGGGCGGCCTTGGTGGCAAGTTGTTTTCTTGGAGCTTTTCCTCCAGTGGATTTACGGGCGGTCTGCTTTGTACGAGCCATTGCGATATGTTCTCTGTGAAAATCTACGATTACACGACAGAATACTTCAAAACTTCGAATGTTAGTGTATTTGTGCTAGCCGCAATGTTTGCAAACACGACACTGATTGGCCTTTCGGTGTAATAAAACTCACGTTGATTGGTTGAAATCTCTGTATTATGATTGGACTGATCTGGAAGTTACTTTCACAGCTTTCAATCCCTTTTTGGACTGAAGCTAACAATTGTTCACACCCAAGCTAACATTTGGCACACATTTGTTTCTATTCTGTTTTGTTGTGATCGTGTCAACGAAAATTTAAATCAGAAAAAAAAGTACTCAAGAGTAATGAAGAATTGAATTATTCTTTATTCAAATAATAAATAATTGGTTAATCAACAGTCTGACACGAAATTAATAATTGACAGGAAAATAAGTCTCTGTAAATTAAATAGCAAAATAGAAAAAAAAGAAGAAAAAAACATCATCCATCCATTTTGATCAGTATCCGAGTGGTATAGACATGCAGCCGTTTTCTTAGAGTGTGTCGCCAGTTTCTCGTATAAAGACATGCTTATAACAGTACACAACTGTCACTCGTCTCAGTGTCTTGAAAAGGTTCTTAAGACAGAGAGAACACTTTGTAATATCTATAGTCTTTGTATTCTCTAGCTATATTCTCTGTATTCTCTATAGTCTCTGTATTCTCTCTAGTATACTGCACGCATATACAGGGAAACTTGCTCATTGTTAAAGTATTATTTATTGTTTATATACGATTTTGCCGAATACAACTGATTTCAGCTACAAAAAAAAAATAATAATCTACACAACTATAAATATACGCATAAGTACTTTGTATTAGAACACAAACTATATATTATATATTTAAGAGAATGTGACAGCAGAAGAAGAAGAAAATAATCCAGCTAGATCACAGACAAGACAGACAGACACACACACAACGAACGAACGAACGAACGAACGAACGAACGAACGAACGAACGAACGAACGAACGAACGAACGAACGAACGAACGAACGAACGAACGAACGAACGAACGAACGAACATGTATATTTATATAAAAATAAGGTCAAAGATTGTAATTTGTGTGCGTAAATTATATAATATGATATATAGGACTGCAACTAATTTACACAACAAACGATACAAATATGCAACATTGACCACTAACAACTGAGTTTTTCTTCCTCTCGTGCTTGCGCATTTCCATCGAATATGCGTTATATGGTTGTATATTTTCTTGGACTTGTATAAGAAAAGAAAGAAAAAAAAAAGAAACATGTAATGTTCTTCATTTTTTTCACACCAACTATTGTAATATATAATAAGAAAGTAGACACCTGTATACTGTTTGCAAAGAAAAAAGAAAACAGAAAAATAAAAAATAAAAAGACAGAGAAATGGAGGGAGTGAGCTATGTTTGAGATTGCTTTCTGCATTCAACTAAATTGTACAACAAAATCAGATTCTCTTTGAAAAATGTTGGTGGCCCTGAAAAGGGCCGTTGTAAGTGAAGTTTCTGTTGTGTTGACTTTACTTGGCAGCTTTCTGTGTCTTCTTTGGCAGAAGTACAGCCTGGATGTTTGGTAAAACACCTCCTTGGGCAATGGTTACACCAGAGAGAAGTTTGTTCAATTCTTCGTCGTTTCTGATGGCCAACTGGAGATGACGGGGGATGATTCTGCTCTTCTTGTTGTCACGGGCAGCATTTCCTGCCAACTCCAAAACCTCAGCTGCTAAGTATTCCAAGACAGCGGCAAGGTAGACTGGTGCTCCGGCACCAACTCTCTCAGCGTAGTTTCCTTTCCTCAAAAGTCTGTGGATACGACCTACTGGGAACTGAAGTCCGGCACGGGATGACCTAGACTTTGCCTTTGCTTTTGCTTTTCCTCCTTTTCCTCGTCCTGACATTTTGATTTAATACGTTGTTTGACTTGAACAAGTATAAACAATGATTATCCCAAGAGGTGGTAGTTTACTATTTATACCCGCAAAACGGATTGAAAGATGTTTCAGTTCTAAACCAATCAAATCATCGCTTCTTCCAGGTAGTTAGGTTGAATGTTAGAAGGTGCTCTCTCCGAAGTTCGCGTTAAGTAAAAACTTTCAATCCGTTTTGCCGAGTATAAATAGAAATTTTTATTAACGGCCATCATTCACTGATTATATTTCAGAGAGTATACATCTGTCAAAATGCCACCAAAAGTTGGAACCAAAGGAGCCAAAAAGGCCGTAACAAAGGCAAAGACTGCCCGACCCGGCGGTGACAAGAAAAGGAGGAGGAAGAGGAGAGAATCCTATGCCATCTACATCTACAAAGTCTTGAGACAGGTTCACCCAGACACTGGAGTATCCTCAAAGGCTATGTCTATCATGAACAGTTTTGTCAACGATATCTTTGAGAGAATCGCTGCAGAAGCTTCCCGTCTCGCTCACTACAACAAGAGATCTACCATCACATCTCGGGAGATCCAGACTGCAGTTCGTCTGCTCTTACCCGGTGAATTGGCCAAGCACGCTGTCAGTGAAGGTACCAAAGCCGTCACCAAGTACACCAGCAGCAAGTAAACAACGAGAAGTTTCACTTCACAAACGGCCCTTTTCAGGGCCACCAACATTTTTCAAAAAGAGTCTTATTATTGTTGTACATAACAAACTTCGAAATCAAGCTGTGTCCCCCACCCCAAAATGACCAATTTATCTGTATCTGGATTCTGTCTTTCTTTCTTTCTTTCTTATTTTCCTCTTCTTTATTCTTCATCTGATTAGTCCGATTTCAAAAAAAGTTGGTCATTAAAAAAATATATATATACACAAAATTTAACCATTTAACGGGTTATACATTTCTTCCTCTCTTTTTTGTTTTTGTCTAGAATAAAATTATACTTGAATATGTATTGATGAACCATTGTATAAAACATAAACACGAACATATAAATTCAACGTTGACGGAAAGGGAAAAAAAAGGGGGGGGATAAAAAAAAACCCAAACAATATAAACTAGATTGAATGTTTGACAATGGAGAAAAATTAAGCAATATATTTATGACATAAAAGAATATGAAATAAAGAATAAAATTATAATTTACATTAAAAATCGGGATTCATATTGTATCCAGACTTGCTTGCCTTTTTTTAATGGGGTAAAATAAAAAATGAAAAAGTAAAATATGAGCGAATAGAATAAAAGAAAAAAGGAAAGAAAAGAAAGTTGGACAGGAGAAAGCTATGATTTTCATTTTTAAGTACAACAAATGCAGATTCTTTTTGAAATATGTTGGTGGCCCTGAAAAGGGCCGTTGTATTTGTATTTTTCAGCTGGCTGTTTAACCTCCGAATCCGTAAAGGGTACGTCCTTGACGTTTCAGGGCGTAGACAACATCCATGGCAGTGACAGTCTTCCTCTTTGCGTGCTCTGTGTATGTGACAGCATCACGGATGACATTTTCCAAAAAGACTTTCAAGACACCACGTGTTTCCTCGTAGATAAGACCAGAGATACGTTTGACACCACCTCTTCTTGCTAAACGACGGATTGCTGGTTTGGTGATACCTTGGATATTATCACGCAACACCTTCCTGTGACGTTTGGCGCCTCCTTTACCTAGACCTTTTCCTCCTTTACCTCTTCCTGACATGTTGCTTGCTTTGTGAAGTTCGATAAAACGAATGACAACAATATCCGAATTATGCTATATATCTCATGAACGCGGCCCTAAAAGAAATACCACTGAATTTTTGATAGGTTGGACCTGATTGGTTGTTTTCGTCTAAATCCGGGAGGTAACTCTGTAGGAATTCTGTACACTTTCAATCCACTTTTTGATTGAAGCTCTGAAAATATATGAAAATAAAATATTTCAAACTGCATACAAATAAAAATACAAAGATTATAAAAGATGGACCAAATAACTAATGATCTCCATCATCAATTAATACTTCTTATATTTTCCAATGTGAAAGAGATTTATTTCCTTGTACTTAAATTAAAATACAAGAACATATCACACTGCATACATAAGCAGGAGTTAACAATGTGCAATTGCAATTAAAAGCAATTAGATTAAAAAAAATCTTTTAATACAGTTTTTTTCTTGTTCTAAGGATACAGTTTCAGAGATGCAGACTTAAGAGAGTAAAAGCAAAACTAAACTACAGCATATCAGTCAGTTATTTAAGCATGGACAGATAAATTTGTAAATAAAAAACAGGTGTGCATAATAATTTTTCTAAAAATCACCTTTACCAGTTTCAATAAAGATGTCCCGGGAAATTGACATTTCAAACATGTTACTATTACATGTATACAATCAATGCTCATCTTTTAACTACTAATTAGGAATCTTTCTAAATTTAGCAGCTACATATGTGAGAATACTTTATACATGTAGTCATAAGCTTTTGAAATGTACACAGTGCAGCCTCACTTTTTAAATACCACAATTGGTACATCACTGAATGAATAAATTATTGCGCCTTGTCTATTTTTCTCCACCAATTGGGAAAAAAGATTCATCCGCACACATGTTCACATCATTTATAAGGCACATAGAGCACCCAAAATAGCTGCATTTTAATCGCAAAATAAAGGTATTAAAAAAAAAGTTCTTTCTGTAACACACAATTGATGAAGACAAAGTTTTCAATGAGAATTTAAGGTGGACTACTTGGACCCGTACCGAAAATATATTTCAGAAATATAAAATAATTGAATCTTCTCATGTTGTCACAGTATAATACACAATATAAGTAAAAATTACATACAAGAAGCATCTAAAAAAAACAGTGAGAAAATAAGACCTGAGAAAAATGCATTTTAGAGAAAAATATAACCACAGAAATTAGAAAGAAATACATTTTAATAATTCTGCAATTAGAAGATGGATTGTCTTGTTCTTGGAGTATGTTTTTTCTTACCTTTTTTTATTTATGTATACATGTATATTATTTTTTTTCAGGGCGGTATACCAGAAAATGTATAACATTCTTGTTTTTTCTGTAGGATTTGGAAGAAAATATGTATGTCTCTCTCTCTCTCTATATTTATCCTTTTATTTCTTTCCTTTGCATGTTTTGAAATAAGTTTCTCTTTAATTTTCTTCTTCTTTCAATACAGTAACCCGACTGTCTTGGTCTAATCTTAGTGCAAAATAAAAAGATAAAAAGAAAGAAGAATAAAGAAAGATGTGGAGAAAGAAGAATAAAGAAAGATGGTGGAGAGGGGGTTTCAGCTATATTTGATTTTGATGTACAACATATTCAGACTCTTTTTGAAAAATATTGGTGGCCCTTAAAAGGGCCGTTATTGTATAGAGTAAAGGTCAGTTTAAGCACGTTCTCCACGGATTCTGCGAGCCAACTGGATGTCTTTGGGCATGATGGTGACTCTCTTGGCGTGAATTGCACACAAGTTGGTGTCCTCGAAAAGACCAACGAGGTAAGCTTCACTGGCTTCCTGGAGGGCCATAACGGCAGAGCTCTGGAAACGAAGATCAGTCTTGAAGTCTTGAGCAATTTCACGAACTAATCTCTGGAAGGGGAGTTTCCTGATGAGGAGTTCAGTACTTTTCTGGTATCTTCTGATCTCACGAAGAGCGACTGTTCCTGGCCTGTATCTATGTGGCTTCTTAACTCCGCCTGTGGCAGGTGCGCTCTTACGGGCGGCCTTGGTGGCAAGTTGTTTTCTTGGAGCTTTTCCTCCAGTGGATTTACGGGCGGTCTGCTTTGTACGAGCCATTGCGATATGTTCTCTGTGAAAATCTACGATTACACGACAGAATACTTCAAAACTTCGAATGTTAGTGTATTTGTGCTAGCCGCAATGTTTGCAAACACGACACTGATTGGCCTTTCGGTGTAATAAAACTCACGTTGATTGGTTGAAATCTCTGTATTATGATTGGACTGATCTGGAAGTTACTTTCACAGCTTTCAATCCCTTTTTGGACTGAAGCTAACAATTGTTCACCCCAAGCTAACATTTGGCACACATTTGTTTCTATTCTGTTTTGTTGTGATCGTGTCAACGAAAATTTAAATCAGAAAAAAAAGTACTCAAGAGTAATGAAGAATTGAATTATTCTTTATTCAAATAATAAATAATTGGTTAATCAACAGTCTGACACGAAATTAATAATTGACAGGAAAATAAGTCTCTGTAAATTAAATAGCAAAATAGAAAAAAAAGAAGAAAAAAACATCATCCATCCATTTTGATCAGTATCCGAGTGGTATAGACATGCAGCCGTTTTCTTAGAGTGTGTCGCCAGTTTCTCGTATAAAGACATGCTTATAACAGTACACAACTGTCACTCGTCTCAGTGTCTTGAAAAGGTTCTTAAGACAGAGAGAACACTTTGTAATATCTATAGTCTTTGTATTCTCTAGCTATATTCTCTGTATTCTCTATAGTCTCTGTATTCTCTCTAGTATACTGCACGCATATACAGGGAAACTTGCTCATTGTTAAAGTATTATTTATTGTTTATATACGATTTTGCCGAATACAACTGATTTCAGCTACAAAAAAAAAATAATAATCTACACAACTATAAATATACGCATAAGTACTTTGTATTAGAACACAAACTATATATTATATATTTAAGAGAATGTGACAGCAGAAGAAGAAGAAAATAATCCAGCTAGATCACAGACAAGACAGACAGACACACACACAACGAACGAACGAACGAACGAACGAACGAACGAACGAACGAACGAACGAACGAACGAACGAACGAACGAACGAACGAACGAACGAACGAACGAACGAACGAACGAACATGTATATTTATATAAAAATAAGGTCAAAGATTGTAATTTGTGTGCGTAAATTATATAATATGATATATAGGACTGCAACTAATTTACACAACAAACGATACAAATATGCAACATTGACCACTAACAACTGAGTTTTTCTTCCTCTCGTGCTTGCGCATTTCCATCGAATATGCGTTATATGGTTGTATATTTTCTTGGACTTGTATAAGAAAAGAAAGAAAAAAAAAAGAAACATGTAATGTTCTTCATTTTTTTCACACCAACTATTGTAATATATAATAAGAAAGTAGACACCTGTATACTGTTTGCAAAGAAAAAAGAAAACAGAAAAATAAAAAATAAAAAGACAGAGAAATGGAGGGAGTGAGCTATGTTTGAGATTGCTTTCTGCATTCAACTAAATTGTACAACAAAATCAGATTCTCTTTGAAAAATGTTGGTGGCCCTGAAAAGGGCCGTTGTAAGTGAAGTTTCTGTTGTGTTGACTTTACTTGGCAGCTTTCTGTGTCTTCTTTGGCAGAAGTACAGCCTGGATGTTTGGTAAAACACCTCCTTGGGCAATGGTTACACCAGAGAGAAGTTTGTTCAATTCTTCGTCGTTTCTGATGGCCAACTGGAGATGACGGGGGATGATTCTGCTCTTCTTGTTGTCACGGGCAGCATTTCCTGCCAACTCCAAAACCTCAGCTGCTAAGTATTCCAAGACAGCGGCAAGGTAGACTGGTGCTCCGGCACCAACTCTCTCAGCGTAGTTTCCTTTCCTCAAAAGTCTGTGGATACGACCTACTGGGAACTGAAGTCCGGCACGGGATGACCTAGACTTTGCCTTTGCTTTTGCTTTTCCTCCTTTTCCTCGTCCTGACATTTTGATTTAATACGTTGTTTGACTTGAACAAGTATAAACAATGATTATCCCAAGAGGTGGTAGTTTACTATTTATACCCGCAAAACGGATTGAAAGATGTTTCAGTTCTAAACCAATCAAATCATCGCTTCTTCCAGGTAGTTAGGTTGAATGTTAGAAGGTGCTCTCTCCGAAGTTCGCGTTAAGTAAAAACTTTCAATCCGTTTTGCCGAGTATAAATAGAAATTTTTATTAACGGCCATCATTCACTGATTATATTTCAGAGAGTATACATCTGTCAAAATGCCACCAAAAGTTGGAACCAAAGGAGCCAAAAAGGCCGTAACAAAGGCAAAGACTGCCCGACCCGGCGGTGACAAGAAAAGGAGGAGGAAGAGGAGAGAATCCTATGCCATCTACATCTACAAAGTCTTGAGACAGGTTCACCCAGACACTGGAGTATCCTCAAAGGCTATGTCTATCATGAACAGTTTTGTCAACGATATCTTTGAGAGAATCGCTGCAGAAGCTTCCCGTCTCGCTCACTACAACAAGAGATCTACCATCACATCTCGGGAGATCCAGACTGCAGTTCGTCTGCTCTTACCCGGTGAATTGGCCAAGCACGCTGTCAGTGAAGGTACCAAAGCCGTCACCAAGTACACCAGCAGCAAGTAAACAACGAGAAGTTTCACTTCACAAACGGCCCTTTTCAGGGCCACCAACATTTTTCAAAAAGAGTCTTATTATTGTTGTACATAACAAACTTCGAAATCAAGCTGTGTCCCCCACCCCAAAATGACCAATTTATCTGTATCTGGATTCTGTCTTTCTTTCTTTCTTTCTTATTTTCCTCTTCTTTATTCTTCATCTGATTAGTCCGATTTCAAAAAAAGTTGGTCATTAAAAAAATATATATATACACAAAATTTAACCATTTAACGGGTTATACATTTCTTCCTCTCTTTTTTGTTTTTGTCTAGAATAAAATTATACTTGAATATGTATTGATGAACCATTGTATAAAACATAAACACGAACATATAAATTCAACGTTGACGGAAAGGGAAAAAAAAGGGGGGGGATAAAAAAAAACCCAAACAATATAAACTAGATTGAATGTTTGACAATGGAGAAAAATTAAGCAATATATTTATGACATAAAAGAATATGAAATAAAGAATAAAATTATAATTTACATTAAAAATCGGGATTCATATTGTATCCAGACTTGCTTGCCTTTTTTTAATGGGGTAAAATAAAAAATGAAAAAGTAAAATATGAGCGAATAGAATAAAAGAAAAAAGGAAAGAAAAGAAAGTTGGACAGGAGAAAGCTATGATTTTCATTTTTAAGTACAACAAATGCAGATTCTTTTTGAAATATGTTGGTGGCCCTGAAAAGGGCCGTTGTATTTGTATTTTTCAGCTGGCTGTTTAACCTCCGAATCCGTAAAGGGTACGTCCTTGACGTTTCAGGGCGTAGACAACATCCATGGCAGTGACAGTCTTCCTCTTTGCGTGCTCTGTGTATGTGACAGCATCACGGATGACATTTTCCAAAAAGACTTTCAAGACACCACGTGTTTCCTCGTAGATAAGACCAGAGATACGTTTGACACCACCTCTTCTTGCTAAACGACGGATTGCTGGTTTGGTGATACCTTGGATATTATCACGCAACACCTTCCTGTGACGTTTGGCGCCTCCTTTACCTAGACCTTTTCCTCCTTTACCTCTTCCTGACATGTTGCTTGCTTTGTGAAGTTCGATAAAACGAATGACAACAATATCCGAATTATGCTATATATCTCATGAACGCGGCCCTAAAAGAAATACCACTGAATTTTTGATAGGTTGGACCTGATTGGTTGTTTTCGTCTAAATCCGGGAGGTAACTCTGTAGGAATTCTGTACACTTTCAATCCACTTTTTGATTGAAGCTCTGAAAATATATGAAAATAAAATATTTCAAACTGCATACAAATAAAAATACAAAGATTATAAAAGATGGACCAAATAACTAATGATCTCCATCATCAATTAATACTTCTTATATTTTCCAATGTGAAAGAGATTTATTTCCTTGTACTTAAATTAAAATACAAGAACATATCACACTGCATACATAAGCAGGAGTTAACAATGTGCAATTGCAATTAAAAGCAATTAGATTAAAAAAAATCTTTTAATACAGTTTTTTTCTTGTTCTAAGGATACAGTTTCAGAGATGCAGACTTAAGAGAGTAAAAGCAAAACTAAACTACAGCATATCAGTCAGTTATTTAAGCATGGACAGATAAATTTGTAAATAAAAAACAGGTGTGCATAATAATTTTTCTAAAAATCACCTTTACCAGTTTCAATAAAGATGTCCCGGGAAATTGACATTTCAAACATGTTACTATTACATGTATACAATCAATGCTCATCTTTTAACTACTAATTAGGAATCTTTCTAAATTTAGCAGCTACATATGTGAGAATACTTTATACATGTAGTCATAAGCTTTTGAAATGTACACAGTGCAGCCTCACTTTTTAAATACCACAATTGGTACATCACTGAATGAATAAATTATTGCGCCTTGTCTATTTTTCTCCACCAATTGGGAAAAAAGATTCATCCGCACACATGTTCACATCATTTATAAGGCACATAGAGCACCCAAAATAGCTGCATTTTAATCGCAAAATAAAGGTATTAAAAAAAAAGTTCTTTCTGTAACACACAATTGATGAAGACAAAGTTTTCAATGAGAATTTAAGGTGGACTACTTGGACCCGTACCGAAAATATATTTCAGAAATATAAAATAATTGAATCTTCTCATGTTGTCACAGTATAATACACAATATAAGTAAAAATTACATACAAGAAGCATCTAAAAAAAACAGTGAGAAAATAAGACCTGAGAAAAATGCATTTTAGAGAAAAATATAACCACAGAAATTAGAAAGAAATACATTTTAATAATTCTGCAATTAGAAGATGGATTGTCTTGTTCTTGGAGTATGTTTTTTCTTACCTTTTTTTATTTATGTATACATGTATATTATTTTTTTTCAGGGCGGTATACCAGAAAATGTATAACATTCTTGTTTTTTCTGTAGGATTTGGAAGAAAATATGTATGTCTCTCTCTCTCTCTATATTTATCCTTTTATTTCTTTCCTTTGCATGTTTTGAAATAAGTTTCTCTTTAATTTTCTTCTTCTTTCAATACAGTAACCCGACTGTCTTGGTCTAATCTTAGTGCAAAATAAAAAGATAAAAAGAAAGAAGAATAAAGAAAGATGTGGAGAAAGAAGAATAAAGAAAGATGGTGGAGAGGGGGTTTCAGCTATATTTGATTTTGATGTACAACATATTCAGACTCTTTTTGAAAAATATTGGTGGCCCTTAAAAGGGCCGTTATTGTATAGAGTAAAGGTCAGTTTAAGCACGTTCTCCACGGATTCTGCGAGCCAACTGGATGTCTTTGGGCATGATGGTGACTCTCTTGGCGTGAATTGCACACAAGTTGGTGTCCTCGAAAAGACCAACGAGGTAAGCTTCACTGGCTTCCTGGAGGGCCATAACGGCAGAGCTCTGGAAACGAAGATCAGTCTTGAAGTCTTGAGCAATTTCACGAACTAATCTCTGGAAGGGGAGTTTCCTGATGAGGAGTTCAGTACTTTTCTGGTATCTTCTGATCTCACGAAGAGCGACTGTTCCTGGCCTGTATCTATGTGGCTTCTTAACTCCGCCTGTGGCAGGTGCGCTCTTACGGGCGGCCTTGGTGGCAAGTTGTTTTCTTGGAGCTTTTCCTCCAGTGGATTTACGGGCGGTCTGCTTTGTACGAGCCATTGCGATATGTTCTCTGTGAAAATCTACGATTACACGACAGAATACTTCAAAACTTCGAATGTTAGTGTATTTGTGCTAGCCGCAATGTTTGCAAACACGACACTGATTGGCCTTTCGGTGTAATAAAACTCACGTTGATTGGTTGAAATCTCTGTATTATGATTGGACTGATCTGGAAGTTACTTTCACAGCTTTCAATCCCTTTTTGGACTGAAGCTAACAATTGTTCACCCCAAGCTAACATTTGGCACACATTTGTTTCTATTCTGTTTTGTTGTGATCGTGTCAACGAAAATTTAAATCAGAAAAAAAAGTACTCAAGAGTAATGAAGAATTGAATTATTCTTTATTCAAATAATAAATAATTGGTTAATCAACAGTCTGACACGAAATTAATAATTGACAGGAAAATAAGTCTCTGTAAATTAAATAGCAAAATAGAAAAAAAAGAAGAAAAAAACATCATCCATCCATTTTGATCAGTATCCGAGTGGTATAGACATGCAGCCGTTTTCTTAGAGTGTGTCGCCAGTTTCTCGTATAAAGACATGCTTATAACAGTACACAACTGTCACTCGTCTCAGTGTCTTGAAAAGGTTCTTAAGACAGAGAGAACACTTTGTAATATCTATAGTCTTTGTATTCTCTAGCTATATTCTCTGTATTCTCTATAGTCTCTGTATTCTCTCTAGTATACTGCACGCATATACAGGGAAACTTGCTCATTGTTAAAGTATTATTTATTGTTTATATACGATTTTGCCGAATACAACTGATTTCAGCTACAAAAAAAAAATAATAATCTACACAACTATAAATATACGCATAAGTACTTTGTATTAGAACACAAACTATATATTATATATTTAAGAGAATGTGACAGCAGAAGAAGAAGAAAATAATCCAGCTAGATCACAGACAAGACAGACAGACACACACACAACGAACGAACGAACGAACGAACGAACGAACGAACGAACGAACGAACGAACGAACGAACGAACGAACGAACGAACGAACGAACGAACGAACGAACGAACGAACGAACATGTATATTTATATAAAAATAAGGTCAAAGATTGTAATTTGTGTGCGTAAATTATATAATATGATATATAGGACTGCAACTAATTTACACAACAAACGATACAAATATGCAACATTGACCACTAACAACTGAGTTTTTCTTCCTCTCGTGCTTGCGCATTTCCATCGAATATGCGTTATATGGTTGTATATTTTCTTGGACTTGTATAAGAAAAGAAAGAAAAAAAAAAGAAACATGTAATGTTCTTCATTTTTTTCACACCAACTATTGTAATATATAATAAGAAAGTAGACACCTGTATACTGTTTGCAAAGAAAAAAGAAAACAGAAAAATAAAAAATAAAAAGACAGAGAAATGGAGGGAGTGAGCTATGTTTGAGATTGCTTTCTGCATTCAACTAAATTGTACAACAAAATCAGATTCTCTTTGAAAAATGTTGGTGGCCCTGAAAAGGGCCGTTGTAAGTGAAGTTTCTGTTGTGTTGACTTTACTTGGCAGCTTTCTGTGTCTTCTTTGGCAGAAGTACAGCCTGGATGTTTGGTAAAACACCTCCTTGGGCAATGGTTACACCAGAGAGAAGTTTGTTCAATTCTTCGTCGTTTCTGATGGCCAACTGGAGATGACGGGGGATGATTCTGCTCTTCTTGTTGTCACGGGCAGCATTTCCTGCCAACTCCAAAACCTCAGCTGCTAAGTATTCCAAGACAGCGGCAAGGTAGACTGGTGCTCCGGCACCAACTCTCTCAGCGTAGTTTCCTTTCCTCAAAAGTCTGTGGATACGACCTACTGGGAACTGAAGTCCGGCACGGGATGACCTAGACTTTGCCTTTGCTTTTGCTTTTCCTCCTTTTCCTCGTCCTGACATTTTGATTTAATACGTTGTTTGACTTGAACAAGTATAAACAATGATTATCCCAAGAGGTGGTAGTTTACTATTTATACCCGCAAAACGGATTGAAAGATGTTTCAGTTCTAAACCAATCAAATCATCGCTTCTTCCAGGTAGTTAGGTTGAATGTTAGAAGGTGCTCTCTCCGAAGTTCGCGTTAAGTAAAAACTTTCAATCCGTTTTGCCGAGTATAAATAGAAATTTTTATTAACGGCCATCATTCACTGATTATATTTCAGAGAGTATACATCTGTCAAAATGCCACCAAAAGTTGGAACCAAAGGAGCCAAAAAGGCCGTAACAAAGGCAAAGACTGCCCGACCCGGCGGTGACAAGAAAAGGAGGAGGAAGAGGAGAGAATCCTATGCCATCTACATCTACAAAGTCTTGAGACAGGTTCACCCAGACACTGGAGTATCCTCAAAGGCTATGTCTATCATGAACAGTTTTGTCAACGATATCTTTGAGAGAATCGCTGCAGAAGCTTCCCGTCTCGCTCACTACAACAAGAGATCTACCATCACATCTCGGGAGATCCAGACTGCAGTTCGTCTGCTCTTACCCGGTGAATTGGCCAAGCACGCTGTCAGTGAAGGTACCAAAGCCGTCACCAAGTACACCAGCAGCAAGTAAACAACGAGAAGTTTCACTTCACAAACGGCCCTTTTCAGGGCCACCAACATTTTTCAAAAAGAGTCTTATTATTGTTGTACATAACAAACTTCGAAATCAAGCTGTGTCCCCCACCCCAAAATGACCAATTTATCTGTATCTGGATTCTGTCTTTCTTTCTTTCTTTCTTATTTTCCTCTTCTTTATTCTTCATCTGATTAGTCCGATTTCAAAAAAAGTTGGTCATTAAAAAAATATATATATACACAAAATTTAACCATTTAACGGGTTATACATTTCTTCCTCTCTTTTTTGTTTTTGTCTAGAATAAAATTATACTTGAATATGTATTGATGAACCATTGTATAAAACATAAACACGAACATATAAATTCAACGTTGACGGAAAGGGAAAAAAAAGGGGGGGGATAAAAAAAAACCCAAACAATATAAACTAGATTGAATGTTTGACAATGGAGAAAAATTAAGCAATATATTTATGACATAAAAGAATATGAAATAAAGAATAAAATTATAATTTACATTAAAAATCGGGATTCATATTGTATCCAGACTTGCTTGCCTTTTTTTAATGGGGTAAAATAAAAAATGAAAAAGTAAAATATGAGCGAATAGAATAAAAGAAAAAAGGAAAGAAAAGAAAGTTGGACAGGAGAAAGCTATGATTTTCATTTTTAAGTACAACAAATGCAGATTCTTTTGAAATATGTTGGTGGCCCTGAAAAGGGCCGTTGTATTTGTATTTTTCAGCTGGCTGTTTAACCTCCGAATCCGTAAAGGGTACGTCCTTGACGTTTCAGGGCGTAGACAACATCCATGGCAGTGACAGTCTTCCTCTTTGCGTGCTCTGTGTATGTGACAGCATCACGGATGACATTTTCCAAAAAGACTTTCAAGACACCACGTGTTTCCTCGTAGATAAGACCAGAGATACGTTTGACACCACCTCTTCTTGCTAAACGACGGATTGCTGGTTTGGTGATACCTTGGATATTATCACGCAACACCTTCCTGTGACGTTTGGCGCCTCCTTTACCTAGACCTTTTCCTCCTTTACCTCTTCCTGACATGTTGCTTGCTTTGTGAAGTTCGATAAAACGAATGACAACAATATCCGAATTATGCTATATATCTCATGAACGCGGCCCTAAAAGAAATACCACTGAATTTTTGATAGGTTGGACCTGATTGGTTGTTTTCGTCTAAATCCGGGAGGTAACTCTGTAGGAATTCTGTACACTTTCAATCCACTTTTTGATTGAAGCTCTGAAAATATATGAAAATAAAATATTTCAAACTGCATACAAATAAAAATACAAAGATTATAAAAGATGGACCAAATAACTAATGATCTCCATCATCAATTAATACTTCTTATATTTTCCAATGTGAAAGAGATTTATTTCCTTGTACTTAAATTAAAATACAAGAACATATCACACTGCATACATAAGCAGGAGTTAACAATGTGCAATTGCAATTAAAAGCAATTAGATTAAAAAAAATCTTTTAATACAGTTTTTTTCTTGTTCTAAGGATACAGTTTCAGAGATGCAGACTTAAGAGAGTAAAAGCAAAACTAAACTACAGCATATCAGTCAGTTATTTAAGCATGGACAGATAAATTTGTAAATAAAAAACAGGTGTGCATAATAATTTTTCTAAAAATCACCTTTACCAGTTTCAATAAAGATGTCCCGGGAAATTGACATTTCAAACATGTTACTATTACATGTATACAATCAATGCTCATCTTTTAACTACTAATTAGGAATCTTTCTAAATTTAGCAGCTACATATGTGAGAATACTTTATACATGTAGTCATAAGCTTTTGAAATGTACACAGTGCAGCCTCACTTTTTAAATACCACAATTGGTACATCACTGAATGAATAAATTATTGCGCCTTGTCTATTTTTCTCCACCAATTGGGAAAAAAGATTCATCCGCACACATGTTCACATCATTTATAAGGCACATAGAGCACCCAAAATAGCTGCATTTTATCGCAAAATAAAGGTATTAAAAAAAAAGTTCTTTCTGTAACACACATTGATGAAGACAAAGTTTTCAATGAGAATTTAAGGTGGACTACTTGGACCCGTACCGAAAATATATTTCAGAAATATAAAATAATTGAATCTTCTCATGTTGTCACAGTATAATACACAATATAAGTAAAAATTACATACAAGAAGCATCTAAAAAAAACAGTGAGAAAATAAGACCTGAGAAAAATGCATTTTAGAGAAAATATAACCACAGAAATTAGAAAGAAATACATTTTAATAATTCTGCAATTAGAAGATGGATTGTCTTGTTCTTGGAGTATGTTTTTTTCTTACCTTTTTTTATTTATGTATACATGTATATTATTTTTTTCAGGGCGGTATACCAGAAAATGTATAACATTCTGTTTTTTCTGTAGGATTTGGAAGAAAATATGTATGTCTCTCTCTCTCTCTATATTTATCCTTTTATTTCTTTCCTTTGCATGTTTTGAAATAAGTTTCTCTTTAATTTTCTTCTTCTTTCAATACAGTAACCCGACTGTCTTGGTCTAATCTTAGTGCAAAATAAAAAGATAAAAAGAAAGAAGAATAAAGAAAGATGTGGAGAAAGAAGAATAAAGAAAGATGGTGGAGAGGGGGTTTCAGCTATATTTGATTTTGATGTACAACATATTCAGACTCTTTTTGAAAAATATTGGTGGCCCTTAAAAGGGCCGTTATTGTATAGAGTAAAGGTCAGTTTAAGCACGTTCTCCACGGATTCTGCGAGCCAACTGGATGTCTTTGGGCATGATGGTGACTCTCTTGGCGTGAATTGCACACAAGTTGGTGTCCTCGAAAAGACCAACGAGGTAAGCTTCACTGGCTTCCTGGAGGGCCATAACGGCAGAGCTCTGGAAACGAAGATCAGTCTTGAAGTCTTGAGCAATTTCACGAACTAATCTCTGGAAGGGGAGTTTCCTGATGAGGAGTTCAGTACTTTTCTGGTATCTTCTGATCTCACGAAGAGCGACTGTTCCTGGCCTGTATCTATGTGGCTTCTTAACTCCGCCTGTGGCAGGTGCGCTCTTACGGGCGGCCTTGGTGGCAAGTTGTTTTCTTGGAGCTTTTCCTCCAGTGGATTTACGGGCGGTCTGCTTTGTACGAGCCATTGCGATATGTTCTCTGTGAAAATCTACGATTACACGACAGAATACTTCAAAACTTCGAATGTTAGTGTATTTGTGCTAGCCGCAATGTTTGCAAACACGACACTGATTGGCCTTTCGGTGTAATAAAACTCACGTTGATTGGTTGAAATCTCTGTATTATGATTGGACTGATCTGGAAGTTACTTTCACAGCTTTCAATCCCTTTTTGGACTGAAGCTAACAATTGTTCACACCCAAGCTAACATTTGGCACACATTTGTTTCTATTCTGTTTTGTTGTGATCGTGTCAACGAAAATTTAAATCAGAAAAAAAAGTACTCAAGAGTAATGAAGAATTGAATTATTCTTTATTCAAATAATAAATAATTGGTTAATCAACAGTCTGACACGAAATTAATAATTGACAGGAAAATAAGTCTCTGTAAATTAAATAGCAAAATAGAAAAAAAAGAAGAAAAAAACATCATCCATCCATTTTGATCAGTATCCGAGTGGTATAGACATGCAGCCGTTTTCTTAGAGTGTGTCGCCAGTTTCTCGTATAAAGACATGCTTATAACAGTACACAACTGTCACTCGTCTCAGTGTCTTGAAAAGGTTCTTAAGACAGAGAGAACACTTTGTAATATCTATAGTCTTTGTATTCTCTAGCTATATTCTCTGTATTCTCTATAGTCTCTGTATTCTCTCTAGTATACTGCCACGCATATACAGGGAAACTTGCTCATTGTTAAAGTATTATTTATTGTTTATATACGATTTTGCCGAATACAACTGATTTCAGCTACAAAAAAAAAATAATAATCTACACAACTATAAATATACGCATAAGTACTTTGTATTAGAACACAAACTATATATTATATATTTAAGAGAATGTGACAGCAGAAGAAGAAGAAAATAATCCAGCTAGATCACAGACAAGACAGACAGACACACACACAACGAACGAACGAACGAACGAACGAACGAACGAACGAACGAACGAACGAACGAACGAACGAACGAACGAACGAACGAACGAACGAACGAACGAACGAACGAACGAACATGTATATTTATATAAAAATAAGGTCAAAGATTGTAATTTGTGTGCGTAAATTATATAATATGATATATAGGACTGCAACTAATTTACACAACAAACGATACAAATATGCAACATTGACCACTAACAACTGAGTTTTTCTTCCTCTCGTGCTTGCGCATTTCCATCGAATATGCGTTATATGGTTGTATATTTTCTTGGACTTGTATAAGAAAAGAAAGAAAAAAAAAAGGAAACATGTAATGTTCTTCATTTTTTTCACACCAACTATTGTAATATAATAATAAGAAAGTAGACACCTGTATACTGTTTGCAAAGAAAAAAGAAAACAGAAAAATAAAAATAAAAAGACAGAGAAATGGAGGGAGTGAGCTATGTTTGAGATTGCTTTCTGCATTCAACTAAATTGTACAACAAAATCAGATTCTCTTTGAAAAATGTTGGTGGCCCTGAAAAGGGCCGTTGTAAGTGAAGTTTCTGTTGTGTTGACTTTACTTGGCAGCTTTCTGTGTCTTCTTTGGCAGAAGTACAGCCTGGATGTTTGGTAAAACACCTCCTTGGGCAATGGTTACACCAGAGAGAAGTTTGTTCAATTCTTCGTCGTTTCTGATGGCCAACTGGAGATGACGGGGGATGATTCTGCTCTTCTTGTTGTCACGGGCAGCATTTCCTGCCAACTCCAAAACCTCAGCTGCTAAGTATTCCAAGACAGCGGCAAGGTAGACTGGTGCTCCGGCACCAACTCTCTCAGCGTAGTTTCCTTTCCTCAAAAGTCTGTGGATACGACCTACTGGGAACTGAAGTCCGGCACGGGATGACCTAGACTTTGCCTTTGCTTTTGCTTTTCCTCCTTTTCCTCGTCCTGACATTTTGATTTAATACGTTGTTTGACTTGAACAAGTATAAACAATGATTATCCCAAGAGGTGGTAGTTTACTATTTATACCCGCAAAACGGATTGAAAGATGTTTCAGTTCTAAACCAATCAAATCATCGCTTCTTCCAGGTAGTTAGGTTGAATGTTTAGAAGGTGCTCTCTCCGAAGTTCGCGTTAAGTAAAAACTTTCAATCCGTTTTGCCCGAGTATCAATAGAAATTTTTATTAACGGCCATCATTCACTGATTATATTTCAGAGAGTATACATCTGTCAAAATGCCACCCAAAAGTTGGAACCAAAGGAGCCAAAAAGGCCGTAACAAAGGCAAAGACTGCCCGACCCGGCGGTGACAAGAAAAGGAGGAGGAAGAGGAGAGAATCCTATGCCATCTACATCTACAAAGTCTTGAGACAGGTTCACCCAGACACTGGAGTATCCTCAAAGGCTATGTCTATCATGAACAGTTTTGTCAACGATATCTTTGAGAGAATCGCTGCAGAAGCTTCCCGTCTCGCTCACTACAACAAGAGATCTACCATCACATCTCGGGAGATCCAGACTGCAGTTCGTCTGCTCTTACCCGGTGAATTGGCCAAGCACGCTGTCAGTGAAGGTACCAAAGCCGTCACCAAGTACACCAGCAGCAAGTAAACAACGAGAAGTTTCACTTCACAAACGGCCCTTTTCAGGGCCACCAACATTTTTTCAAAAGAGTCTTATTATTGTTGTACATAACAAACTTCGAAATCAAGCTGTGTCCCCCACCCCAAAATGACCAATTTATCTGTATCTGGATTCTGTCTTTCTTTCTTTCTTTCTTATTTTCCTCTTCTTTATTCTTCATCTGATTAGTCCGATTTCAAAAAAAGTTGGTCATTAAAAAAATATATATATACACAAAATTTAAACCATTTAACGGGTTATACATTTCTTCCTCTCTTTTTTGTTTTTGTCTAGAATAAAATTATACTTGAATATGTATTGATGAACCATTGTATAAAACATAAACACGAACATATAAATTCAACGTTGACGGAAAGGGAAAAAAAAGGGGGGGGATAAAAAAAAACCCAAAACAATATAAACTAGATTGAATGTTTGACAATGGAGAAAAATTAAGCAATATATTTATGACATAAAAGAATATGAAATAAAGAATAAAATTATAATTTACATTAAAAATCGGGATTCATATTGTATCCAGACTTGCTTGCCTTTTTTTAATGGGGTAAAATAAAAAATGAAAAAGTAAAATATGAGCGAATAGAATAAAAGAAAAAAGGAAAGAAAAGAAAGTTGGACAGGAGAAAGCTATGATTTTCATTTTTAAGTACAACAAATGCAGATTCTTTTTGAAATATGTTGGTGGCCCTGAAAAGGGCCGTTGTATTTGTATTTTTCAGCTGGCTGTTTAACCTCCGAATCCGTAAAGGGTACGTCCTTGACGTTTCAGGGCGTAGACAACATCCATGGCAGTGACAGTCTTCCTCTTTGCGTGCTCTGTGTATGTGACAGCATCACGGATGACATTTTCCAAAAAGACTTTCAAGACACCACGTGTTTCCTCGTAGATAAGACCAGAGATACGTTTGACACCACCTCTTCTTGCTAAACGACGGATTGCCTGGTTTGGTGATACCTTGGATATTATCACGCAACACCTTCCTGTGACGTTTGGCGCCTCCTTTACCTAGACCTTTTCCTCCTTTACCCTCTTCCTGACATGTTGCTTGCTTTGTGAAGTTCGATAAAACGAATGACAACAATATCCGAATTATGCTATATATCTCATGAACGCGGCCCTAAAAGAAATACCACTGAATTTTTGATAGGTTGGACCTGATTGGTTGTTTTCGTCTAAATCCGGGAGGTAACTCTGTAGGAATTCTGTACACTTTCAATCCACTTTTTGATTGAAGCTCTGAAAATATATGAAAATAAAATATTTCAAACTGCATACAAATAAAAATACAAAGATTATAAAAGATGGACCAAATAACTAATGATCTCCATCATCAATTAATACTTCTTATATTTTCCAATGTGAAAGAGATTTATTTCCTTGTACTTAAATTAAAATACAAGAACATATCACACTGCATACATAAGCAGGAGTTAACAATGTGCAATTGCAATTAAAAGCAATTAGATTAAAAAAAAATCTTTTAATACAGTTTTTTTCTTGTTCTAAGGATACAGTTTCAGAGATGCAGACTTAAGAGAGTAAAAGCAAAACTAAACTACAGCATATCAGTCAGTTATTTAAGCATGGACAGATAAATTTGTAAATAAAAAACAGGTGTGCATAATAATTTTTCTAAAAATCACCTTTACCAGTTTCAATAAAGATGTCCCGGGAAATTGACATTTCAAACATGTTACTATTACATGTATACAATCAATGCTCATCTTTTAACTACTAATTAGGAATCTTTCTAAATTTAGCAGCTACATATGTGAGAATACTTTATACATGTA